>NW_004524621.1:1292909-1308628 GCF_000260255.1 Octodon degus | reverse complement strand
AAACGCAAGGATCTGAGTTCAATCCCCAGTTCCGAAAAAAAAAAAAAAAAAAAAAAAAAAAAAAAAAAAAAACTTTGGGGTGTGTGTGTGTGTGTGTGTGTGTGTGTGTTATGTATCGGTGGACAGGGCTCTGGGTTCTGCTAAGGCCCAAGGGCAGCTCTCAGAGATGCCCTGTGCTTTGGGAAAGGCCATCTTACTATGGCTCGGTGGTCCTCCTCATCACCAGAAAAGAACTAAGTGCTGACCCTGATGGAGTGCCGCAGTCCCTCTGTGTCTCCACATGGAGGAAGCTCCGGGAGGGGCACTGTGTGGAGCACAGCAGCCCACCCACCTCCACCCTAGGTGCTTCTGTGCGAATGGTCCTCCATGGGGACAGGTGAGCCACTGCATTTCTCAAGCATTACGAGATGGAAGCAGAAGAGCTGGAGACAGCGTAGGAACCTGAGTCCCTGGTAGACATCTAGCGCCTTTCGAGGCCACTGCTCCCTCTTATTTTGCCTCCTTAAAAGGAAGTGGGCAAGAAAGCCTGGAAGCTACCTGCTTTGCATTTGATGACATGGTCACTTTCTACCAGCCCTCACTCCTGGGCAGAGCCCTAGCCCAGCCTCATCCTCTACCTGCAGTGCATGTCAAGCCAGCCCTTTCCCCCACTCTCTTAAGTTATTTTGGGTGGCCCTAGACTCTACCTTTCTGTTCCCATGAAGCTCCTTAAATGAGCAATAAACTTTTCCCTACTTTCTTGGTGGATGCAGATGTGGGCTCGTTAGCAACATCTGAACCAAATTTTGATTAAGGGTTTCCCCTGCTTGAAAAATCTCTTTAAATAAATACGCCCTTTCCTGCTGCTGCTAATGCACCACCACCCCTGGTGACAGCAACAAACCAGTGCTAAAGGTGACAGCAAAGACAAAAAAGAGGAAGCCAGGCCCCTGGTGACATCAGGAGTTACCTCCCCTTCTCTGCCTGATTCTGAACCTCTGAAGTCATGAAGAACAACTTACTTTTGTTCACCTACATGAAGTGGATGGTTCCAAACATGAGGTTCATAACTGAATCATTTCAAAATATCTGAAGCGGAAGTCAGTATTTTTCCTGGGATATGAAGAAGTGAAAAATCACATTTCTACCACAAGTAGGACTTAGCCATTCTCAGTGAGAATGTCTATAGAGAAGGTCACTCACTGGTCATTTTTTGAGCTGAGCTTGTTTTAGGAAAAGCGAAGTTGGATATGCTTACTGAGAAAACTCATTTTCATAGCTGGAAAAATAGCCTGAAAATCAGTGTGTTAATCAGTTTTCTATCTGTATGATGAACTGCCTAAGGCTTATAAATTAATAAGAACAGGTTTATTAGACTTACAGTTTTGGAAAAATCTGGTTCAGGATCTGGGCGACCCATTGCTTGGGCTCTGCGGGGAGTGGGGGGACTGGGTGGCTAGGACAAGAACGTCATGTGGCAGATGTGATGGTTTGGGCATTCAATGTCACTGAAAAAGCCATGTGTTATGGGCTTAGAACCCAAGCTGTTGCTACTGAGAAGTGGAATGCCCTTCTGGAACGGGAGTCTGGGGGATCCCTCAGGTTATGGGGGTGTGCCCTTGCGGGAAACTGGGGCACCCTGGCCTGTATCAGTTTTGCCTTCTGGCTGATGAAGTCAGTGGCTTTGCTTCCATGCTGCTCCTGCCACTGTGTGCTCTGTCTTGGCCTGGAGAAGGTGATCCAGCAACACACCTAACCTGCCTGACAGGTACTGCCTCTGCCCGGGCAGCTGACTTACTCATGAGTCACCAAACACCTCTGTCGCTAGCTTAGCTGTCGCTTACCTTCTTAGACTTGTGTGACTTAGGATGCTGAACAAATTCAGAAATACAAAATATGATAAGAAGCATTTGCCCACTCTTTGGCTTTCCAAAACAGCACGTGTCCTTATGCATGAACTTGGACCTCTGGAGATGTGTACGTAGTTATAAAGGAACTCTATTAATACTCATGGCAGCATTCACATTGGGTCTCACTAACCACAGGAGTAGCCAACATTAAAGCCGTTGCGATAGTTTCAGTATGTCACTGTCCTGTCCTAAAAGGACTCCTAGTTGGGAAACTCTTCGATGTTGTGGACGGAACCTCTGGACCTCGTCAGGGGATCCTTGGAACACATCACAAAGTGATGAAGTCACTGGCCATTGTTCGGTCTTGTTGGGAACATCTTGTGCCTTTTGTGTGTCTCTCTTTGATCTACCAAGAGCTTTAGTGAGTTGGCTAGACTGTGCTCAACACATGAGCTGGAGTTTATGACATAGAAATATCCTTAATTTTTTTATAATATCACAAAGGGGGCAGAGTGAACAAAACACTGATTGATGGTGGAGTTGATACTGGATGAGAACTTGGGCCTTTCCTCCTTTAGGCTATAGATGTCAGGGGTTTTAGTCACAGCAACCAAAAGCTGGCTAATATATCAGAGAACAGCCGGCACAAGACACTGGAGACAGAGGAAAAAATAAGGGCAAGGAGATAAATAATAAAAAATTAGGGGACTAATAAGGGAAACAAAGGGCTTTTAAAAAGTATATAGAAAATTAATGAATACAAAGTGTGCACATTTTGGCTGAGCTGACTAAACAAAAAAAAACTTAAGTTATTAAAATCAACTGCTAAGTTTATAAAATAAAAAATAACAAAATAGTGTGAACAGATAATATCATAGATGAAACAGACAAATTTCTAGAAAGACATGAGTTAGTATGGTCAAGGCAAGCAGAAATAGGAAGTAGAAAATCTACATAAACAAGAGAAAAGACTAAATTGCTAACTAAACATTTCACTCAAAAATGTTCAGGCCTAGGACACTTTACTAAGGATGAATACATTCTACAAAATTTTGGTAAAATTTACCAAATTATTAGTAACTATTTAAACATTCTTTGAGTAAAACAGAAGGAACATTCCCCAACCCATTCTGTGAGAAGAACATTACTTGGACAAGCAAAACAAAAACAAAAACAAAAAAACCTAATGGAGACATTACTAGCAAACTTTAGATTGACATCTATTGTAAATACGGATGAAAAAGAAAGTTCTAATAAAATCGTGGTAAAACAAACTCAGAAACATCTGAAAAGGACTGCATACCATGATCAAGTGGGAAACAGCCTATGAATGTAAGGCTAGTTTAATATCCAAGATATAAATTAATTTATACCCAATACAGATAGGCCAGATGAGAAAGAACAGGGAATCATCATGGTAGAGCAGAAGAGGCATGTGAAAAACCTAAAATCCATTCCTAATAACAAATAATAAACTAGGAGCCAAAGGAAACTTCTTTAACCTGTTAAATGACATCACCCCAAACTGGACTAAGCTAGGGAGATAGCTAAGTGGCTTAAACACTTGCCTGATAAGCACAAGGTCCAAGTTCCATGCCTGGTACAAAAAACAAAAACAAAAGCAAAACTGTATTATGTACATATATTAACATCCCAAGATGATTGTAAAATGCATATATTAAAAACATTTACTAATAAAATAACAATTTTTAAAAAGGGAGGCTGCTGAGATGGCTCAGTGGTCTAAATGCCTGTCTAGCAAGTGCAAGGACCCAGGTTCAGTCACCAGTAGTACATGCTCTGCTGGCCCCGGAATCCAGGTACACCATATGGACCAATGAAACTGAGCATGGTGGTGCACACCTATAATCCCAGCACTGGGGAGGCTGAGATAGGAAGGTTACCATGAGTTTGAAGCCAGCCTGGGCTACACAGTGAGTTCAAAGCCAGCCTGAACTACATAGGGAGGCCCTGCCTCAAAAAAAATAAAATAAAATAAATTAAAAATTAAATTAAATTAAAGACAAAATAATATTAAGGAAACCATTTCGTATACAATAATGTTTGAAAGCATAAAACATTTGAGACTGAATTTAACCCAAAACCCTGTCAGACTTATGCACTAAGCATGAAGCTACCATACTGCTGGTGCACTAACAAAATGGTGCTGAATGGAATTAAAGAAGACTGAGATAAATGGAAAAGCACTCTGTGTTCATGCACTGGGAGATGTGGTACTGTTACAGTGGCAATCCTTCTTAATTTATCTCTGGATGCAAGACAATGCCTATAAAAAATACCTGCTAGATATTTTGTAGGATGACAGGATTATTCCACAATTGAAATGAGAATTCAGAGAAACCAGAACAGCCAAATAATCTTGGAAAAGAACAAGGTTGAAGAGATCACAGGGTTTTTTTTTTTTTTTTTTTTTTTTTTTGTTTGTTTGTTTGTTTTAGAACCAGGGATTGAACTCAGGCCCTTGCGCTTGACAGGGAAGCACTTACTCCACTGAGCCTTCTCCCCAGCCCCAGATCACACTTTCTGATTTCAAACCTTTTTACAAAACTATGATATTCAGAGCAGAGAGGTCATGGCATAAAGAGAAACACAGACAGAGTTCACCAAGAAAATAGATATGTACTTCAGGAAAAGAAAAATAGGCATCGATATTTTCATATTAAATTTACTGATACATAATGAGATTCCTACACACTACCTTTGGCCTCTCCAGTGACAAAAGGAGCTCGCAGTGGTGGCCTTGAGCCTCCAGACATTTATTAGCACTGCGACCTGCTGCTTGGGCAGCCCTGGCCGCTAAGATTGCTGCACATGCATTTTTGGTGTCTTCTCTAAGAGCCTGCAGTGTGGTGGGCTTTCTGTGATATACGACATCCTCTAGGGTCTCCCACACAAGAATAATACTATCTGTTAAAAAAAAATCCTGCTATTTTTCTTATCCTGAAATGTGTATACATTTTTTGGGGCAGGCTCTGTAGTTCAAGAGAATAAAATTGAGAGTCTAAAAATAATCCCTTACCTTCACAATCAGTTACTTTCAACAAGTTCCCCAAAGGCCTGGTATAAATTTAAGATACCTAAACATAAGAAGTAATACTGAGAAACTCTTGAGAGGAAACATGAAGGTAAATCATTGTGATCTGGAGCTAGCTAGGTCATAGATATGGTATTGAAAAAGTATAGGTGGCAAAAGAAAAGCAATAGATAAATTATATGTTAGCAAAATTAAAAACTTGTGTGCTGCAAGTGGTACAATTGAGAATAAAGGTCCCCACAGAAAAAAAGAAAATATTGGCAAGTCATATTTAATAAGATAGCTTCACTCTTTAGATAAGTGTAATAGATAGTTTTTAACAGCTCAAGGACAAAATTATGAAAAATTGAGTTAAAATAGGTAATAGATCTAGATAAATATTCCCAAAGAAGATACACAAATGGTCAGTAAAAATATAAGAAAATGTTCCATATCATTAGCCATCAGGGAAGTACAAATCAAACCCACATGGAGCTCTTTCTTTAACACCACTATCATAGTGATAATGAAATACAGAAATATTGACAAAGATGTGGAGAAGGGAGACTATGCAAACAATACTGGTGATGATATAAAACAGCTGAGCGACTTCAGAAAACAGTTCAGCAATTTCTCAAAATGTTAAAGAAGGAAGTTATCCTATAAACAAGTAATTTCATCCTTAACAATATACTCGGGAGAAATAGAAGCATATTCACACAAAAGCTGCAGCAAAAATGTCCCTAGCAACACTATTTAGAATGGCCACAAAGCAAACACAACCCAAATGCCCATCATGATGAATAGATACCACATTATTAAGAAATCCAGATGAATGAAGCACTGATTGCACCACCTCGAGGATGAGCCTTGGACATATGGTGAGAGTGAAGGCCACATATTGTGTGATTTCCGTATACATGAAAGAGAAAACCATGTGTGAAAGAGAGAAGTAAAAGGCAGATAGCAGGAAAAAAGCCTAACCCTGCTGGACGTGATGGTGCACACCTGCACTCTGGGAGACTGAGACAGGAAGATGGCAAGTTTGAGCCCAGCCTGGGCAACTTAGTGATTTTTTGCAAAAGGCTGTCAAAAACAAACAAAACAACCCTCAAACCAAACCAAATAAACAAAAAATAAAGTTCTATAAATTAGTTGTGCAACGTAAGTGTTCTGGTATCCTATTACTTTCAAGAAATTAATTTAACGTAGCAGCATTTATCAAAGTTGTCACTATTGATATTTTGAGCCAAATCATTAAATCTTGAGAGGGGGAACTGTTGCATGTATGTTAGGATGTTCAGCTGCATGCTTGCCCTGCACCAACAAGATTTCAACTACAGTCCCCTTATTACAACCAATATTGTCCCTGGTGAGAAGACTCAGTGTGTAATAACCATGGCAAGACTACATTTGAAGTCTCCAGCTTTTATTAACACAATATTTCTAGAAGCTTAGACATCCACTCTTATTTCTTCCAGTAAAGCTACGGGGCGGATTATCACTACCTTCAGGTATGTCCCAGAGCTCAAGGGAAACCAAGTTAAGAAAACAGTCTGGGTACAGTTACTCCTCTGCACAGACTGCATCCTCTTTCAGGTCATTTAATTGTCATATTCAGTAAATGCCCAATACAGCACAGTCAGCTTTCTGTATCCCCAACTTTCACCTCCGAAGATTCAACCAACTGTGACTGCAACTGGTTTTTAAAAGCAGCAGCTCATCTGAATATGTACAGACTTTTTTCCCTTTTCTTATTTGTATTCCATAAACAACACAGTAGAACAGCTATGTAAACAGCATTTACATTGTATTAGGCAGTATGAGCAAATCCAGCATTGACTTAAAGTTTCCTGGAGGATATGTGTAGGTTATATGTAAATCCAGTGCCATTTTATAACAGGGTTTGAGCATTTGCAGATTTCAGTATCTAAGGGGGAGGGGTCCTGTTTCCCATCCTCCAAGGATGTCAAGGACAACTACGTTACCTTTGCTCATCACACATGGAGCAGAGTACCCCCAAAGAGAAAATAGAGAACAAAAATGCATTTTCTGTTATGAATATTGTCATGGTTTTAAAATGAATAACACTAATGCTTAGGTCATGAAAAAACAAAAACCCAAACTAGATGCCATGAAAATTTAAATGTGAGTTTCATTGTTCTTGGTAACTTAACATTCAACATTTTCAATCTGCATTCAAGGATATTAGCATTGCAAGATGCATAGGTAATGGCCAAGTAAGGCAAGAGGGTCTGTGGTTTACATTACTGCTCTTCACCACGAAGGTCACAAAGGAACAGATGACAACAATTAACAGGGGTGAAAACACAGGGGAAGTTGAATCAGATTGGCTGGATGGGTTGAGTCAAGTTACCAAAGAGGAAATGTTTCATTTTTCTTTTACAGATAATTGCAGCAATTGAAAAAAAGAAAAAGAAAAAAACCCAACAAGTGAAGGGATGTGATGACCCAGCATAATGGGAATAATGTCAGCTTTATACAAGAATGCTGACACAGGCTGCGCTTCATTAGGAGTAAGTCTGTTGCCATAGCCTGCTTCCGCATGGTACGTCCCACACTGATGAACTTGCCCTCCACACAAAATAAGCCTACTGCAGTCATTCTGCAACAGAACTTACATGTCTATGCCATGTCCCAGTGTCCTCAGGAACATCTCTAAAGGTCATAGTGGGGCACACTTAGTGGTCTCGGGGTTTGCATCTTGCTTTTCCATGCTCAGTGGTAGTTTTGAGAACCTGTGTGTTTCCTGTACTTCCTGGTTCGTTTCTCTTCTCCACCCTACCTCACACAGAGAGCTGGACCCTGTCAAGGTCATCAGACCCTGTCTGAATATTGTCCTTCACTTTAGGTTTTCCCTTCTGCTGACTGGATCCAACGTGCATGTTAGGGGTTATATCTACACTGCCCCTCTAATCTCAGGTATGAGGGTTCTTGCTGGAAGATACATTTATTGGGAATGACCTAAGTAGATATGCACTCTGGCCCATAGCTCCTTCCTTCTCAACCTTCTTCTTTTTTTTCTGAATACTTGAGATGAATTTTTAATTTTTTAAAAATTTTCCTTAGTCCATGTGTACAGTACATAATGATGATACCTATCATGGGGAGTTGGTGCAGGTACGTAACATGTCATAGCTCTTGTTACTTCCCCTTCCTGCCTTTCCTCCCTCTCTTCATCTCTGCTTCTAGGCTGTCATGAGGCTCATGGCTTTCTTTTACCATGGCTTTTCACCATGCCATACGCAGAATTCTCCAAAAACTGTGATCCACAGTGAACCTTTCTCCTTTAAATTGTGGGTGGCAGATATGTTTGCCCCAGGTACAGGAAAGCTGGCTAAAATGGAGGGGCCTTTCCATCTTGAAGCTCTGACTCATCTCTCACATGGAGCTTCCAATTCAAAGCCCAAAGCCCAGGCGACCTTGGCCATGTGAGAAGAACAGGAGGCCCCAAGTGGAGAGCTATCTGTGGTGGAAACCCATTCTGGACCTTTATTTGCTCCGATTGGTCAGTGTGTTAATTTCCTCTGAGAATCCTTCAGTGACAGAGCTGAGGACAAGAGCAGGAAGGAGCCTGCAGGGAGAGAGGATGCGGGGGCCTGAGTGTGTGTTCTGCCAGGCCGATGTGTTTCTCTGTTGCTGTACGCACACTGTGAATGAGGACAGAACCTCGAGTCACCCAAGTTAAGGCAAGAACATGGGATTCCTCTCATCATCTCACAAGAAATTTCTGTAAGTCTTTGGCCTCAACAGAAACTGGACAAGCTGTCTTGTTGCATCCCAGGGTATGGGGGGTGCTCTTCCTCTCTGAAAGTAGGGGCTACTGCTTAAGAAGAACCTAAGTCTCTTTTGATGGAGAAAAAAGTCCCAGATAACTCCATGCAGTAGCAAAGCAGATTGGGCAGGGGTGGATTCTTTCTTTATGATTTTTGTTTGTTTGTTTGTTTGTTTTAGAAATGTCATTGTTTTGTTTGTTTTTCAAGGCAGTGTCTCGCTGGGTAGTTCAGATTGTCCTTGAGCTCACAATCCTGCCTCAGCCTCATGAGTGCTGGTATTACAGGTCTGTGACACTATGCCTGGCGAGAAATGTCATTCTTATTCCACTAAATAGTTCTTTATCACCTGGGAAAGATTGCCTGATGAGAATGTTCCAGAACATGCTCACTTGTGCTTCCCTTCTGGTTGGATGTTTTTGTCCCGCTGCGCCACCATTGTGGGAACTGCCTTTTCCTTTTAAGGAACTGAACAAAAATAAATCGGGCAACGCTGGCAGAAGACATTTACATGTGGTTCTGGGGACACATTAAGGCATATCAAAATCTGTCGTTACCTCAAATTTCACACGGCCCCAGCTCAAGAGAGCCCTTCTGTAAGAGGACATGGCGGCTACTTCCCGCTGCGCCATCTGCTGGGTATTTCTGGAACTCCCTACATTCGCACTTGCGAGATGGTCTAATCTATGCAGGAGTCTTCCAAGAAAACAGAAACCAGCATCTTGGTGGATGAATTGAAGAAACACAAACATAGAACTCATCCTCTAGCACGTCAAGAAGAGCATCTGAGATGTTCAGTTCATGTTTTGCAAGAAGCTGTATTTTATATTTTAGACCTCCCGCACTTCCAGATAAATCCAAGGAAACATCCCTTGAGATCTTCTGTCCTAGCCCAGATCAGGTTACAAATGTTGACCCTGATGTGTCAGAGTATTTGCCCAGCACCCTGACATCCGGATAACTGATAAAAGCTTCATGCTGCAAATACTTAGAAAGGTTGCACAGTACTTTTTAAGAGAAAATGCATTGCTAACCTTCCCACAGAGATTTCAGAAGCCTGAGACCTAGCACTAAGGTGATGGGGTGGGTGCGCCTTGGTTTTGGAAATGCAGGAGCCTGACTTTCAAGGTCTGCCTGGGGACAAGCAAAGAGGTCGTGGTGCTATTAAAGGCAAGAAGGAGGACTGGGATTCTTGGCTCAGAATGGGACTCAAAGCACGGGACCAGGGAGTCAGGTACCTGGGCACCAGTACAGCATTATTACAACAGAGAAGCTGACCTCTCTGCCTGAACAGTGGGGACTTCTTCAAACTCCATTAAGAATGCCTTTTCTAAACAGAGAAATGGAGTGCAGATTTGCACTCCCCACTTTGCCCAGGAATTCCCTAACTGAGAAATTAGCACATAATTTATTCTAGATCCATGTGCCCCTTTGGTATCTTAGTAGAAGCAAGAAGCAGATAAAATTTTTCCTGAGAACACATGGAACAAAAGCACAACCCAATATTTACAATTAAAACATACCAAGACACAAAATACTCTCCTTGGTACACACAAGATAAATAGCAGAAAAAGAACCAGTAGGCCTGGATGGTGATATGGCATAAAGAAAGTATTAAGTCAATGTGGTTGTAACTAGTAAAGATCAAGGTAAAATGGGGTACTAGGATAAAGAAATAAATAACATTCAAAAGGGTGAGCAAAATCTCTGAGAAGTAAAATGTAGCCTTTGGAATTAATTACAAAGTAATTACTGTTGCGATTGGCAGATTAAAGAAAGAAGAATTATGGCTGGACAGATTACCAAATTGGAAAATAGATATGAGTAAATGACTAAAAAAGAAGCATATAAAGAGATGGAGAATGTGGGAATATAAGTAACTTCAGTTATTCTAGAAAGAATACAGAAAATAGGGAAAAGATAATATTCAAGGACATAATTGGGTGTTTTTAATTAATTTTGTTCAGAAACAAATAGCAATGAGACAGTTTCAAAACAAGTTAGTAGGATAGTTACAATAATTAATACATTGTACATTGTTATCTTCTTAGTGGTTATCTGTAGTATATGATGCAGACAGGATATTCTGTCCAAACAATAGTAGTACAAATCTTTCTTCTCATTGAATT
This sequence comes from Octodon degus, assembly GCF_000260255.1. Taxonomy (NCBI): domain Eukaryota; kingdom Metazoa; phylum Chordata; class Mammalia; order Rodentia; family Octodontidae; genus Octodon; species Octodon degus. The sequence goes on along the minus strand of NW_004524621.1, from coordinate 1,297,842 downwards.
AAGAGAAAGTAGCTATATATCTATCCTAACTATTTTGCATATACAGATACAAAATGGTCCTTCATTTATATCCCTTTTTGTTTAGTTTTGTCAGAGATGGGAATTCCATTGTTATTTAAATATTGTAGGTGTGTGAATTCTGCAACATAATTCAATATAGTGCAGTAATCCATAATAGTAGTGGGTTATCCATAGGAATGCAATGTCAGAAGTTGTTGACTTGAGTGTTTTACAGCTCAGTACACTTTTTTCAGCATATTAATAAGGCTTTACTTTTTATATCTCATTTTTATACTTTTATGCTGGATGGGTAAGACCAAGATAAAGCAAGACCTATATAACAAGAAATGTAGCTTTTGTATCTGAGAAGATCCGTCAATTCCTGTCAGGATTTACCCTGATACCCTGCGCCACAATTTGTAGATCCTTTGTCAGTGTCAGCCATGTGGATGAGTCACAGCCTTTGCTCTCTGTGAAAGCCTGAGCGAATGCTTTCTCTCCATGTGACTCTCCTTAGGCACACTCTACATCATCAATCACTTTTTCTGTGGCACCATAATCTCCTTGATCAGAAAATTTGGGACACCACTGAATTATAAGATGTTACAGTACAGGTTGCTTGTGACCTGAGTCCTCACTGACTCAAAGAAATAATTGTTGAGAATTTCCCAGTACTGTCCAAGGACAGGGCCCTCATATCCATGTGATATGCTCAGTCCAGGACTGGAAAATATGGATCCTTATCGACGCTTGGCACCTTCTAGTGAATCCACAGACTAACCCATAGATAAAATATTAGAAACCGCCAATGAGAAAAGCAGATAAATATGAAGGGACAGTTAGTATGAAGTAGCATTCTAAAAAATTATATTAACAAGTGTTTTTAAAATGATGAAATAATATAAAGTATGGAAAAGAAAGAAACAATGTAGGATTTTGGATACAACTAAGCTGCTATTCAAAGGTAAGGATAAAAAAAGGTAAGGATGAAATAATATTATTTATACTAAAACTGAGTAAGTCACAAATTCTTAAAGTATCATTTTACAATGAAATAAATGTACAGAGCCAAAATATAGCACAAGGAATGGTCTTAATGTGTAAATACATGGGTGAATTAACAAGTGTGCTAATAGAAAATAGCTACAAGAGGTGATTTAGGGGCTATTAAGAAGTTGCAATGAATTATAATTCACAGAATGATTTTTATGAAGTTCTAGTAGTAGGAGAAAATGATCGGACTTACAGTGAACTTCCTTGTCTATATGGTTTGTGAGAACAGTGAAGAGATTCACTAGTGTTAAAATCCAGATAAGTAGGTACACTAAATGGTAACGTATACCAGGAAAACTACAGAAGTACAGTTTGTAACTTAGAAAACAGTAGAGAGGAAGGCAGATACCATCTTATTTACTGAAAGGAAAATAAACTAGAGAGGAGAAAAATGACAAACGATTATAATATGTTTAAAACCTGAAATCAAATGGTAGAAATTCATTTTTAATGATTAATTACAGTGAGTTAACTTAATTCATAAATTAAAAGGCAGAGATTTTCAAATTAAAAATTTTAAATTCCAACCATATGCTGGTTTAGACTAAACTAGGAAAAGGAGGAAAGATATAACAGAGACTCATCAGACGAGAATTTATGGAGCTCTTATGGTCAGCAAATTATATGCTAAAATATACTTTAAAAATTAGTAGAGGTGATCACCACATCATAAAAGAGACAAAATATGTGAACATTTAGAAATCACACATTCCTATGAAGTCTTATAATGCTGGAAAAGGTGTAGCTGAAAAATCCACAGTAAGAACTAAAACTGTCACATGTTTATCTCAGAAATTAACAGCTCAGATAAAGAAATATATATCTAATATTTTGCAATGAGAAAATTAACAAGCAAGATCTGATTTTTTTTTGCAAGAACTGATTAACGTTTATGAAACCTTTATCTCATAGAGGATACATTATTTTTTATGAACCACTAAAGCAAATATTTACAATATCAAAGAAGTTATATCATAGGACCTTGTCCTTTTGATACATATTTTAAAATTAAAAGCATTTAAACATCATTAAAAGTATAGATGTCATAAAATATTTGGAATTTTTAAACTATACTTCTAAATAAACAGATCGTAGAAAAGATTACACTGAAGACTATTGGAAAAAAGTAAAAATGGACATGCTAGTAAATACAGCATTCACTAAAGCAATATTTGAAAGGAAATGACATAGACTAGAACACATTCAACCAGGGGATAAAAGATGCTTAAAATTAATGAAATAAGTGTTAACTGATGGAAATTACAAAATGAACATACTAAGTAGAAAGGAAGTAATCAAAAACAAAAATCCAATATATTGAAATAATAAATGAATAAATGCAGTCAATACCAATACAGTACATTAAAAAACTACTTCTTAACCAGGCATGGTAGCACATACTGTAGTCCCAGCACTCTGGAGGCTGAGGTAGGAGGGTTGCAGGTTAAAGCCCAGAGTGGGTAATTTCACCATTTAGCAAGATCCTGTCTTAAAAAAAAATAAAATAAACAAAACGTGCTGGGAATATAGCTCAGTTAGAATGCCTAATACTGGAAACACAATTCTCTCTCTCTCTCTCTCTCTCTCTCTCTCTCTCTCTCTCTCTCTCTCTCTCTCTGACATATCAGAATAAAAGATGAATTAAATACATTTTTAACAAACACTTAAAAACACATTTCATATTATTTACAAACACTATTAGAACAAATCCCTCTATTCATTGAATTAAGAGAATTTAGCTATATATCTATCCTAACCATTTTGAATACACAGATAAAAAATGGTCATTCATCTGTATCCCCCCTTTTTTTTGTGCCATCATTTAAATATTATAGGTGTGTGGCTCCTTCTCCCTGCGATGTCTTGTGTGGAGCAGCTCTGGCCAGCGGTGACAGGTGACATTTTTTAAAAAATTTGAATTAAGACGTCTACCCAGTGGACATACACAGATCTACTATTCCAAAAGAGAAAACCAGCTTTGACAGCACAGCCATGATGATGCCCAGGGTGCAATCCAAGCTGGCAAGACCAGCAAAGGGACAGGAGGAAGAAGGCCACAAGAGGGGAGAAAAGGCTTCCACCAAGAGGGCAGGAGCCTCTGAGGATGCCACCGGACATGACAGGAATGAGCTCGAGTTTGCAGAGGCAGTGAAGGCTTTCGCAAGGAAACTTATGGAAGCAAAAATCACAACACCCCCAGTGAAAAACTTAGCTCCTAGTTTAGACAGGAGAGACAAAAAATAAATGGTTCAATGCCGCTGGTAGAGAAGACGGAGGACTCCAGCGCGGGCCAGCATGCCAAAAGCTTGAGCTCCAGAAGAAAACCAGGTGCGCGGGGGAGGAGCGGGGAGGCAGCTGGCGCTGGCCGTTGGGGCCAAGGGAAGGCGCGCCCTCCACCCGGCCAAGTCAGAAGGAGTGCGGGCGCCGCCTCGCCCAGGAACGAGGGACAGAGAGGCCGTGAGGCCCCGGGAGACCTTCGGGAGCGAGAGCCAGCGGAGGAAACGTGGGCAGGAAGAACCCTCGCGGACCCGAGGAAGGAAGAGCAGGCTGCAGAAGAAGGCCGGCAGGGGGCTGAGGGCGCCGCCTTGACGCTGGCGGCCAACTTCTCCTCCGCCACGCTGGAAGTCGGCAGGCAGTGGGCTCGCATCTTCTGCGTTTTGGGGGAAAATGGTTTTGACCCCAAGTTTCTATGCAAGGTTGAACTGGCATTTAAATGCAATGGTGAAGTCCAGACCTTCTCAGACCTGCAGAGCCTCAGGTGCTTTGCCAGCCAGAAAGCTTTCATGAGAGATTTGCTGAAAGATGCTTTCCCACAGAGTGCAAACTTATGTGGAGAAGGAAGGCAACGTGGGATGCAAAGAAAGGGGGAGAATCCTCTGAGAGCCTCAAAGTGTGGAGCTGGAGACCTAGCAAGTGATGGCTTTAATTTGCTGTTCGTTAAAGAGGTGAAGGTGGCTGGGGCTCAGGCGGAGAGCTCAGCGTCTTTGGAGTGGGAGGGAAAGGAAAGCTCCAAGGTGGGGGAGCAGGAGGACTCATGGCTAGAGGAGGAGGAAGAAGAGAGCTCTGGAGCAGAGGAGGGAAAAGGGATATGGGGGGAAGAGGAAGAGGGGGAGGAGGAAGGGATGTGGCTGGAGGAGGAGGAGGAATCCTGGGGGAAAGAAGAAAACTCAGAGACTGACAAGGAGGGAAAAGGAGACTCTGAGATGGAGGAGGAGCAGGAGGGAGGAGGAAGCCCAAGCACAGAGGGAGAAGGGGCCTCAGTGCTGCGAGAGGGACTTGCCTGTAGTTGGGAGAAGGAAGGGCTGGTGCAGACCCAGGGGGAGCACAAGGCCGACGTGTAGGAGATGGCTGCTTCCGGAGGTCAAGGAATCGAGGTTCTCCTTCTGACTTCGCATCACAGTGCTCTCTCGAAATCACTAGAGCGAAGTTCCAGTGAGCACAAAACGTGTTCACGGGTAAATCCGAGTGCTTCATCAGAGGTCACCAAGTTTTTAGGGAAAACAGAGAGAGACAAAAACAAGACTCTTCAGATGAAAGAGCTGATTTCTGAAGAAGCAGCCTTAATCCAGGAAACAGAAGAAAACTTCAGAAGAAGTGTGGTGGGCATCTTCAGAGAGATACAAGAGGAGATGGAGCGCAGAAGGAAATCTTGCCCGGATGTTGAGGAAGTGAGGCATTCGGTAGATGACCTGCACCTCAGGGTAGCTCAGCTGGAGGAAAGAGTGAGCTGTCTGGACAGCCAAGTAGAAGAGGCATCCAGGGATGCAGCGCAGATGTTCAGGCAGCTGCTGAATAATGAGAAACTTTGCATCCGGGAAGATGAATTCAGAAGCTCCAACGTCCGTGTGATCGGAGTCCCAGAAAAAGATAACAAAGCGAA
>NW_004524621.1:1288544-1292809 GCF_000260255.1 Octodon degus | reverse complement strand
AGAGAGAGAGGTCACCTATGCGGGCCAGAGGATCCGGCTGATGGCAGACTTCTCGCTCAGCACGCTGGACGCCTGCAGCCAGTGGTGCAACATTGTGAGAGTCCTGCACGAGAACGGCTTCCACCCGCGAATCCGGTACCCAGCCAGACTGGCCTTTGATTTTGAGGGCCAAACAAGAACATTTTTTGATATTGATGAATTCAGAAGATTTGTTTGCCATGTACCCTCTTTGAAAGGATTACTAGAGAAGGTACTCTAGGGTCTAGGTGGCTGCAGCAAGCAGCAGCGCGCTTTCCCCACCAATACCCAGGAGGGCGTGGCGAAGGGAACATCGCGTCTGTACCTGCAGGGTGAGCATTCGACGGCTCTGCTGGTGCAGCAAAGGGAACGTTATTACCTGGACACCATTAAAAGCTGTACTAAATTTTAATGATCATTGTATTTGGCATAGAAGGTTTGTTTGTATGTTTGTTTGTTAACAAGAGAATGAACCCAGAGCGCTTGCTCTGAGCTGTGTTTTCAACCCTTAAGAAAAGTTTCTAGGCAGGTCTCACCAAGGTGCCCAGGCTGTGGCTCACCTGTGACCTCCTGCCTCAGCCTCCTTAGCTGGGATCCAGCTCAGGAGGGAGTGTCACCACAGGAAACTTCACAATAAAGATTTTTCACTTGAGCAGGCCTCATGTCCTTACTTAGAAATCCCATTGTATGGGGCTGGGGAGACAACTCAGCAGCCTAAGCACCTGCCCAGTATGCTCAAGGACGTGGGTTCAGTCCTTGGCACCACATGCCATGCTGGCCCAAGAATCCCAGGTGTTCTGTGCCGGCCACCGAAACCAGGTGTGGTGCACACCTATAATCCCAGCACTGGAGAGGCTGAGACAGGAGGAAGAATCTAGGAGTTCAAGCATGTAGTGAGATCCTATACCAAATAAATAATTTGTGTGTGTGTGTCTCCACCTTTTTTTTTAAATAAAATATTTTTTTAAATTCCAAATAAATAAATAAATATTATAGGTGTGTGAACTCAGCAAAATATTCCAAAATAGTCCAGTAGTCCATAATAGTACTGGGTCTTCCACTTGTAAATAGGATATCATGTGTGCATCTTGTACAACAAATAACCACTAGGAAGGTGGTATACAATGTGTTAATCATTGAAATTGTCCTACCAACTTGACTTGAAACTGTCTCATTGCTATTTATTTCTCAATAAAATTATGGAAAAAAAAAGAAAAAAACATTTTATTTTTCTTACATTTTATATTTTGCCTTGACCCTTAAGCTTTCCTTATAGACCATCCTACATTTTTGAGCTTTATAAAAAAGAGATGATTGCATTATTGTCCAGAAGTTGCCTAGTTGACTTTAAATAGAAAAGAGTGCTCTCCCAGCATTCTCATACATGGATTAGATGATTTCTATTATCTTTTCTTGAAATACCCAGGGTTTGAAAATCAGAGGAGAAATCACTTGGCTCAACACCAGGGCATCAAAAAAAGTGCCTCAGTGTGGATCTTGCTAGAGCCAGGGATATAGCTCAGCAGCACGGTGCCTGCCCGACAAGCCCAAGGACCTGAGTTAGATTCCTGGTACCAAAATGAAATATATAATTAGTGGGGACCCTGCTCTGCCCTCTGCTAGTCTGACCCCTCTGGCAGCCACAGCCACCCTGATAGCCAAGAGGTGCCTCTTACTGACTGCTGTTATCCTGAGTTCCTGGCTTTTCCAAATTTCTGGAGTTTCCACTGAATAGGCTTCTCACCCACAGCTTCACACGCTGCCCTCTCAGGGGCACACAGAAGGGCCTCCCAGGCCTTCTTCTGAAGTCGAGGTGGAAGCCTTCTGAACCTCAGAACTCCTGCATTCTGCATGTGCCTAAAACCAGTGCCGTGTGGATGATGCCAAGGGCTGCTGCCAGCCGGAGCACGAGCCAGGCTTTCCTCTCTGGTGGCTGTAGGGGTTGAGTGCCTGGATCACTGAGCACTCTGACCCTGATTCTGAGAAAAATTCTCTGTGCCAGCGCCATTCTGTAATCTGGTGCAGCCGTCACCTCCATTCTGGAACACGGGGCTCTGCAGCCTTCTCCAGAAAGCCAAATCTCTCACCTTTGTGATTCTGAGGCTGGGATGCTGCCTTGTCCAGGATGACCCTCTCCACATCTCTGAGAAAGCACAGGCTCGCAAGTTTAATGATTCGCATCTCTCTGGCCACGCTCTGGTTCTCTGACCCTGACCCTCAAGCCACTTGTTGCTCCTCCAGCTGCATCTGCCCCATAACTTACATGAAGTTTTGGGGAGACAACTGGACACTTTTCCTAAGAAGATGTACAAATAGTCAAATAGCACATGTAAGATATTAGATTTGAGGGAATTTGAAATCAAAGCCATAGTAGATGCCACTTACCCTCTAGGACAGCTACTATCAAAAGGCATGCAGTAATGAATGGGGGTGAAAGTTTTAAGAAACTAGAATCTTCTTGCATGTTGGTGGGATAATCAAAAGTTAAATCTACCTTGGTATTTTCTCAAATGCTATATATCATCTTATTGCATAATGTAACTAATTCTAGGTATGTACTCTAAGAAACAAAACATAGCTCATTTAAAAATGCATACATGAATGTTAAAGAAGAATTATTCCCAATAGCAAGTAATTGGTGATTGAAAAAAGGTGGTATATCTATGCAATGAAATATTAGTCAGCCATTAAAAAGAACAAAGTACTGATAAATATCACAATATAGATGAGCTTTGAAAACATATGAAAAGAAAAGAAAACATGAAATGAAAGAAGCCAATAAAACAAAAAAAAAAGGCCACATATTGTATGATTCAATCTTTTTTTTTTTTTTTTTTTTTTTTTTTTTTTTTTTTTTTTTGGGGGGGGAAAGGTCTACAGGGTGTTCAGTGTCACACTCTTAGATCAGACTCATAGTGATCTGCCTGTTTACAGCCTCCCAAGACCTGGGATTACAGATGCGTGCCACCACGCCCAGTCTCAATTGCCATCTCAGCATGCCCTGGGTGAGGGGCTGGCATGGCAGGCCTGGGGATTGACTCCCCGGCACCTGATCCTGCTTGCCGGAGCTTTAATCTACTGAGCTATTTGGCCAACCCTTATATGATTCCATTTGTGTGTAATATAAGAAAAATTCATAGAAATAGAAAGTAAGTGAGGGTTCTCCAGGGGTTGAAGAGTGGAGGGAATGAGGAATGACCACTAAAGGACATGTAGGTTATCAGACTAATGTTGAAAATATTCTTAAATAAATAAAATTAGTAGTGATGGTTGCACAGCCCTGCAAATATGCTGAGCTGAATACTTTGAGTAAATTTCAAGATAGGCAAATAAAATTCAGTAAAGATGCTATTTGAAAAATCTAGACGAGAGATAATAATTTCCTATTTGTTCATGGTGGAGTTTGCCTCCCCTGTAACTGCTCTTTGGCCACATTTATCAATGACTTGCCTGTTGATTGTGGCAGGTTCTGATACATTTGAGTTTCAACCCTTTTTCTATTATGTGTTGCAAATATTTCCTGTCAGTAGTTTGGTCTTGAAATTTTTATGGACTTGTGTCTTATATAAGCTTTTTCCATTTGTACGTACGTTCACTCACATTTTTCTCATAATTTGTAGCTTTTATTCTTGTCTTAAATTCACGTCTACCATAATAACTTATAAGTTATTCTACATGTTCTTCCATGAGTTCCAATTTTTTTTAAATATATTTAAGCTTTTAATCCATCTGGAATATATTTTTGTGTGGGGCATATAACAGGAATTCCACATTAATTTTTTTCCACATGGAAACTACGTGTGTTAATACCATTTATTGAATAGTTTATCCTTTTCCTACTGACTTAGAATGATTTTTTTAAATACCACTTATTGTGGTATTAAAATAGTTTACCTTTTCTTACTGATTTAGAACACTGCTACCGTGGTGGTTTACTATATTTGCAAATGTGTCCAGATTGCTGGACTCCCCATTCTGCTTATCTTGATTGATTGAATTGGCTCTGCAGAAATACCACGCTTTCCACATTTCCATAATTTTAGGATGGGTCTTAATGCTTGGTACTAAGTACTAATTCTTCCTCTTTCTGTTTGACCTTGGTCTTCCCCTTCTCCTTATTTCTCTTCAAAGTTGTCTTTTTTTATTTTTTTATTTTTCAACAAATAATACACTGCATATATTCTTCTTAGTGGTTAATTGCTGTACAAGATGCGGACTTGTGATCCTATTTACAAACACCATTAGAA
>NW_004524621.1:1234972-1259739 GCF_000260255.1 Octodon degus | reverse complement strand
ACTCCTCTATGACTTTCTGATGTTGCTTATTTACTATCAGCACTATTAATTCATACATTTGAGCTGAGCTAGTGTCCTCTGCACTTGTTCTGGGTGGGCATTGGGTTTCCTCCATATATTTCTGCATTTGATTCTTTACTGAAGATGTTATTAATTCAGGAATTTCTTTTTTCATTTCCAATCTGAGTTCCTCTATACCTTTCTGCAGCTGTTTTTTTTTATTTCAGAAGCTATTGATTCATTGTTTTCAGCTGTGTGATTCCCCATTTGCTCTGTGTTAGTGTCCTTTGCACTTGTTATGGGTGGACTTGGGTTCTGAGATTGCATTTTGCTCCTTCTCATTGGCATTTTGTGTAGCACTGTCTTCTGACCTTTGTTGTAGATCTTTTTGCAGTTATAGGCTTAGCACCTACTGAAGTTCAGGTGCAGACCTACAAATTTTGGATTTATTCAGCTGTGCCTGGCTTGGGTCTGGCTGCTGTGCTCAGCTCCTTCCTGCTGCTGCCCTTGGGGGTAACTTGTTGTGCCCCTCTGGCAAGATGTTCTGCTCCTGGACTAGCTGGGTGGTTCTTTCCCATATAATCTCTGCAGGGATTGCAGCTGAAGGGTTTCAACCCAGGCCTGTATGCCAGGCCTGAGCTGAGTCTGGAGGGGACAAGGTGGAGTAGGGGGTAGAGTCAACTCTCCCACACACTCACCCAGCCTGTGCTAGGACTGGATCTGGGGTTCCCAGAATGCAACAGAAATTCCTACTCTGTGGTCATGGTTTGGGCAGGGTACTACAGAGTGATGGGGGGCATTCCAAGAGGGTGAAAGAGGGTGTCACCCACACTGTACCTGGGCTGGGACCAGTAGGTCCCGCTGGTGCAGGGTAGCCAGAAGCTCTCCCACATACTCACCGGGCCTGGGCTAGGACTGGGTCTGGGGGTTCCCGGAACAAGGCAGAAGTTCCTATTCAGCGGGCGGGGTGGGGGAAGCGCTGTGGAGTAGTGGGGGGCGTCCCAAGGTGGTGGAAGAGGGTCTCACCCATGCTGTGCCTGGGCTGGGACCAGTAGGTCCCACTGGCGCAGGGTAATTGGAAGCTCTCCCACACACTCACTGGGCCTGGGCTAGAACTGAGTCTGGTGGTTCCGGAACAAGGCAGAAATTCCTACTTGGTGGGCGTGGTACAGGAGGTGCTGCAGAGTGGTGGGGGTGTCCCAAGGGGGTAGAAGAGGATCTCATGCACGCTGCACCTGGGCTGGAACCAGTAGGTCCCGCCCGTGCAGGGTAGCCAGAGGCTCTCCCACACACTCTCAGGGTCTGGGCTAGGACTGGGTCTGGGGGCCCTGAAATTTAAATACCCAATTCAGAAATGGGCATCTGAGATAAGCACACACTTCTCAGAGGCTGAAATTAAAGAAGTGAATAAATACATGAAAAAATACTCCACATCACTAGCCATCATGAAATGCAAATTAAAACAACACTGATATACCATCTCACTCCAGAAAGAATGGCTATCATAAAGAAATCAACCAGCAAAACAAATGTTGGAGAGGCTGTGGGGAAAAAAGAACCCTTCTCCACTTCTGGTGGGAATGTAGACTGGTGCAACCATTATGGAAATCAGTGTGGAGACTCCTTAAGAAACTAGAACTGAAAATCCAATTCAAGCCAGCTATCCCCATACTGGGAATTTTCCTGGAGCAACTGAAAATGTCATATCATAGTGATATATGTGTTCCTATTTTTATAGAAGCACAAATTGTGATAGCCAAATTTTGGAAACAACCAAGATGTCTGTCACATGGGAATGGTTGAAAAAGTTATGGTATTTTTATACAATGCAGTATTACTCAGCTATAAAGAACGATAAACTTGAAGCATTTATATTTAAGTGGATGCCACTTGAAGATATACTCATAAGTGAAATAAACCAGGCCCACATGTGTAAATATTGTATAGTCTCCTTAGTATAAGAACTCAAAAGAGGAAATACAAATAGAAAGGTATAACACAATTAAAAGGAAAGTGAGAACTTGAGGATTAGACAATGAAGAGAGGGCAAGGAGAAAAGCTAGGAAACATGACAGGGGCAAAGCCATACATTTATATGCATAAGATGGGTAAGACACTGATCCTGAGAAACATCAGCAGGTTTTTGAAACTAGCAGTTAATTGGTAGGTTTCTCACCCTGTCTAACTATATATACTGATACCTGTGAACTAAGCAACTGCACTGAAGATAGCAATGTGTAACAGTAGGGTCATACTTGGAATGCCTGTTGTTCTGGTCTTCTAAATATGTACTGCTTTTTATGACATACCAATTATTGCCATACTGTCTCTCAAGTAAATGTTTGTTTAAAAAAAAAGGGTAGTAAGTGAAAAATAGAGACAAGAAAAAAATGTCACAGGATGGTCCTGCTATGATACTGTGTATAGCTAAATTTCTAAATTTCTGTGTAAAATATGTAATTATTTATTCATATTTTTATTTTTTCTTCATATTCTGTAGGGACTTAAAGTTTGACATATCAATACTTGATGGAAAATACCTGTTCCATGTTATGGCTAAGACGTTTGACATTCAGACAGATAGTTAGGTTAAACCCAACTGCATATGCTGTAGGGTAATACTAAACTTCTCTTCTGAGGGGTTAACAACCTAAGTTTGAAGATCAAAGATTAGAGAAAAAGAAAGGCTGCAAATTCAGCCAACATTTTTGGCCTAGCCTTTCAAGGTCAGTGAAGGACATACGAGAACCTATACTGTAATATCATGTAACTTAGTTGTGTCCCAAATTTTCTGATCAAGGAGATTATGGGGCTACAGAGGAATGTGATCAATGATGTAGAGTGTGCCTAAGGAGAGTCACATGGAGAGAAAATGTTCTCTCAAGCTTTCACAGAGAGCACATTGGCCAAGCAATGGCCGTGACTCATCCACATGGCTGACGCTGACAAAGGATCTATGAAGTGCAGTACAGGGTTACAGCATAAATCCTGAGGGGACTTGATTGACCTTATCAAATATGAAAGTTATGTTTATTGTTGTATAGTTCTTGCTTTATCTTGGTCTTAACCATCCAGCAGAAAGGTATTAAAACGAGATATAAGGGATGAAGTCATGTTGGTATGCTGGGTTGTAAAGGGCTCAGGTCAACTATTTCTGACATTGCCAGTCCTGAGGATGACCCACTACTATTATGGACTACTGGACTATATTGGAATATTTTGCTGAATTCACATACCTACAATATTTAAATGACAATGGAATACCCTACTCTCAAAACTAAACAGAAAAAGGGGATAAAAATGAATGACCATTTTGTATCTGCATATTCAAAATAGTTAGAATATAAATACAGCTACATTCTCTTAATTCAATGAATAAGAAGGTTTGTTCTAATAGTGTTTGTGGACGGGATGTCATGTCTGCATCTTGTACAATGAATAACCGCTGAGACAAAAAAAAAGCAAACAAAGAATGAAGATGAGGGAAAGGAAAAAAAAAAGGAAAAAATAGAAAGTGAGAAAAGTCATAAAAGTGTACATACAAGATAGCTGACATGATTGTACTACTAATCTCATCTGTTCTTTGAAAATAGCAAATAATGTTTAAAATTTTCACTTTAAATAACTCTATACTAATATCTGCAATCTTAGCAACTACATCAAAGACAGCAAAACACTGCTCCTCTTGTTCTCCTATATGTGTATCATTTTAATGTCTTATCACTTATGATTATACTCTTTAAAATAAAATTTAAATAGGACAAGAAAACTATTAAGATTTATTGAAAACAATCATTAATATTTAATTATTTGTCCTATTTTTCACACCTATATCTGTTAATCTGAGCAACATTTTTGATGATAAAAATGTGTAATATAACAACCATTGTTAATTTGCTATTCTTGTTTTGAAAATCTATACCATGTTATTGTTATATGTTATCTGATTTCTGTCTTTGTTTTTGCTGTATGTTTATGCTTTTGGTTTTGTTTATATTCTTTAAAATAAAAAAATTAAAAAGAAAAAACAATTATCTGAGCTTAATCCCCCATTTCACCAAAAAAAAGAACAATTGTGTAAGAAACTAGACCAATAAATTCAAAGGACTAAAAGAAAAATAAAAGACCTGTTGTGTGTGTGTAAAAGACAAGTAGTAATATAAAGTCAATGGAAAATGAAAATATATTTTTTTAACTTTCTAATACTAGGAGAAAATATCATACCATGTCTTGTAAGTAGATTGTAAGTCAAAGATACAGTATGAATCTTAAAACAAAAATTAAGATTAAACAATATTCAGAAAATTAATTAAATATTAATTAATTAAAAATTAAATATTTCTGAACAATTCAACTAAGAAAAAGTTTTCATAATAGTAAAGAATTACTAAGAATACAACATAGCCAAAATACTGGAATGGCAAATATATGACCAGCACTTCTAACAGTTTGGGGATAGGATAACACACAAAGTTCTAGTATGTCATGGACATGGACAGTGTCCATGATGCTTACTGGTGGCCAGGGGGTCACTTGTGGGACTGAGCTACTGCTATTTCTTTGATATCCACCCTGTAGACCTGGACAGAATCATGATCCATAAGGTGTAGGAGAAGTTCATTTGTAGAGTATGCTGATGGAAATGTTTTGCTGCAGTATACAAAAGAATAATTAAAAGACTGCATTTGTATACCTTTTTCTCCTGTGTTTAATTATTTGCCCTATTTGGTGGGTTCTTTCCATTCTCATTCATGGAGTTGTGGGCATTTTGATCCCTCTCTAGAATATCTTTTACAAGTCTGTATAAAGTTGGCTTTGTCATCATGAAATTCTTTAGTTGTTCTTTGTCATTGAAAACTTCTCCATTATATTTGAAAGAGAGTTTTGCACAGTATATCAGTCTGAGTTGGAATTTGTTTTCTTGTAAGACTTGTAGTACTTTGCTCCATGCTCTTCTTGATTTGATCATTTGTAAGGAGAGATCTGCCATTATTCTGATGAGTTTTCCTTTAAATATGATCTGTTTCATTTCTCTAGTGGCTTTTAGTATACTGTTCCCATGCTGAATTTCTGGAATTTTGATTATTATATGTCTGGGTATGGTTTTAATTGGGTTGATGTTATTTGGAGTTCCATATGCTTCAGTTACCTGAATGTCAGATTGTTTCCCCATATTTGGGGATTTTTGTGCTATTACTTCTGTCCATATTCTTTTTTTTCTTTTTCAGAATCAGGGATTGATCTCAGACCCTTGTGATTGCCAGGGAAGTGCTTATTCCACTGAGCCATAACCCTGGCCCAGTCCATATTCTTTGTAAATCATTTGTATTGACTCCTTCTTTCTCATCGGTGCCTATTAGTCTTAGGTTGTTCATCTTTGCATTGTCTTACAGATACTGAATTATTTTTTCCTGCATCCTAGTTGTTTTTAAGAGATTTTTTCTTACCTCTTCATTAGCTGCAATCGTGTCTTCAAAGTCTTAAAGTTTATTTTCACTTTCATTCAAACAGATTTGCCAGCTTGTAATTGAGGTTTTAATTTCCTGTATAGTACTTTGAATGCTTCATGCATTCTATTTCTTTCCTATATTGCTTATTCAAGGATTCCATCATTTTTCTATTCTCCTCTATTTTTCTTTAATCAGTGTCTTCTTTAGAAGCACTTAGTACTTCTTTCATTATAGTTATCATTTTTTTTACTTCAGAAATTATTTCTGATCTGATTTCCTCTATACCTTTCTGCAGTTGTTTTTTTACTTCAGACACTATTATGTCAGAGATCTCAGGTGTGTGCTTTCCAATTTCTTCTATGCTATTGTATCCTGCATTTCTACTGTGTGGACTCAGGGCCTGAGAATGCATTTTGCTCCTTCTCTTTGTCATTTTGTATAGCACTGTCTTCTGACCTTTGGTGTAGAACTTTGGTACAGTTGTTACTTTAGCCCCTGGTCTGGATCTACAGAGTTCAAACGCATCCAGGTGAATGTGTCTTGGGTCTGGTTGCTGTGCTCCACTTCTTCCTGCTGCAGGTCTTGGAAGTGAACCCTCTGTGCCACTCTGGAAAGATGTTCTGCTCCTGGATCACCCAGGTGGGTCTTTCTTGACTCTAGCCTCTCTGCAGAGAGTTCTGCCATAGGTTTCCACACTGGGCCTGTCTGATGGAAGAGATTCCATTCACATCCAGGCCTGGGAGCTGTCTCAAATGAAGATCTGGTGGGCTCTGAGCAGTCTCATTCACACACTGGGCCTGGGCTCTGGGTCAAGGAAGCACCTAGGGGGAGCCGGGTCATTTCACTTACACACTGGACCTGTGCTCTGGGTCAAATGAAGATCTGGGGAGTCCCACATGGTCTCACTCACACACCAGGCCTGAGATCTGGGTGGAATCAATTTTCAAATGTTAACCCATTGATTTATTCCTGTAATAACTCCTACTTCATTATGGTGTATTTTTATGTAAGTGTTCATCAGATTGCTAATGGTTTATTTACAATTTCACATCTGTGATTGCCCTTATTAATGATATTTGTTTTATAATCTTTGCTTCTTTGGTTATGCAATCAAGATGGCTCTGATCTTACAGTGTAAGCTATCCAGCCTTCTCTCTCCTGTACCTATGAAATCAGCATATCCATCTTGAGAAAAGTTGGTAAAACTTTAGGTAGACCCATCTAAGAAGGAGTGTTTCTTTTATGTGGAGATACTAAACTACTGTTTATATTTCTTCAGTTATTCTAGATCTATTTGTTGTCTCTCCCTTGTGAAATCAACTGTGGCAATTTGTTTGCAAAAATATTAGAGTAAAACTTACAAGGACAAGTCAGTAAAAACCTCATGGCTTGTCTGTTACTTGGTCTTCAGTCACATGTCCCACGGGAGCATCTTGTGGGAATGCTCAGACCTGCCAAGGAGATTGTGCTGTGGTGAATAACTGAAGCTTTCTGCCATAGCTACAGTAGACATTCTAAATGCCCTACTGTTGGCCTTAGTCCCCTTTATAGATGGCCTCAGTCCTGTTACCTCCTGAGACACAGCAGCCCACTGAGCTGTCCTAGAATCTCTCAGCCCAACATGGTAAAATAAAACACACTTACAATTTTAAATCATTGTGTTTTAATTTGTTTTTCAGCCAAAACAATCCTTATAAATAATCACAATATGGCCATAAATAAAAATTTTTTAAGGAATGAAACCTTAATGTTTGTAAAAAGAAACAAAAAAAAAAATAAATACTTAATTTTTTCCAGGAATGAGTATTTCAGCGAAGAGAGTTCTCTGAGTGGGAAGGCATTCTCCACCCATTTTTCCTTTGGGCATGCAGCTGATCCACTGGCCTGGTGAGTGTTTCCTAGTAAGCTCATGGTGACATGTTAGTCTGCTCCACCTAATTGCTGTTGCTTAATGCCTTGTTTGGCCAACTTGTTTCAACAATGCCTTGGGTCACTAGGACATTGAGACGTAGCCCAGCAATGACCAAGAAGGTCTGTGATGCCATCAAGACAGATGTAATGCTGGAAAGAACCCATGACTTGGTACCTGGTCTCCACTGGGAAAGACTGAGTGGAGGACAGACATTCAATATTCTCAGACATGGAAAGTAATCTTCTGTGAGCTTGAATGCCTCCTGCCGAAAGCTGACAGCTAATGTCATTTTCATTTTCCTCTAATATTGCAAGTACATGATTTTTCTCTTTTTTCAAAAACAAATAATTTTGAGACTCAAGGCTTTCTAAGAATGATTGTTGTCATACTACTAACAGTATTCTTATAGATGAAGGCAGTTTCATGAGAAGAAACTCTTCATTCAGAATTTGAATTTTAACCTTTTATTGCACAAGACCTAGAACCAAGGTCTAAAAATACCTCTAAAGACTTGGGCATAACTCATTTATAATATCAGATATGGTCATGCAAATAACCTTAGTAAAAGCCACATGAAGGAGAAATTTGATTCTGAGAAGCTATCTAGCATTTGCTGGGTGATGTTCTAGCTTATTGTGAATATCTGGGTTGACTGTGAACTTCTGTATGCCAGGTGGGATTGGTTGCCTTTACTGGACCCCATAGGTCAAGGAGAAGGTCCTAGGGCCCCTCAACAGGCCAACTGGGGACTAAGGAGGGATGCCTGCTTGGATTCTCAGAGCAAAGTGGAGCAAGAGGTTCGGAACCAAGTCAGAGTGACATGGCTGTAACAGATTCAGGGGAGGAGGGGCGGTGACAAGGGCAGAATTGGATCCTCCAACAGATGTAGAAGTCCTATCCTGAAGAATGAGGAAGATCTTATTTGAAAGAAGACTAAAAATTACCAAGTTGAGATGAGGTCACTAGCATGAGCCCTAATCCAATATGACCAGGTCCTTATGAAAAGGGAACATTTACAATAGCCACACAGAGGAAAGACATAGTGAAGATGCACAGAGATAACCACCTAGAAGCCAGGGAACATCCAAGATGATCAGAGGCTTGGAATAGATTCTTGGCTACATCTCCCAGAACCAGTCCTGCTGGTCCCTTGAACTCAGAGTCCCCAACCCACAACTGTGTGACAGTGAAGGTCTGTTGCTGAATCCCTGGTCTGAGATACTGTGCCCCAGGAGGTAGGTACTTTTGCTGCTGTGGCTCTGGGCCTAGAAGGGGACCCCTGCTGTGCCTCCCTACTGGAACCAGCTGAAACAGGGCCACTATCCTGGGGCTGGGGCCCCAGTGAAGACAAAGCTTCCGGGGAATGTGAGCTTTACCTTGCAAACCTCTTCCTGGGGGGACCTTTGGTACTGCACTTAGGCAAAGTATGTGATTAGGACACTCTCCAAGAAAGTAAATAGGCTGCTGCTCCAGGAAGGACAGGATTTTCCCCCACTCTGACTAGACTGCCTATTGAGCCCTGCAGTGGTAGTACCCCTAGCACCCCGAGAGAAGTAATCTTCTCCTCTGTCCTCATGGATAGGTTCCAGTTTTACTGAAATCTCCTGGAACATTTGCCAAAATAAAGACTCCAGGAGGCCTCTGTGGATTTATAGAATCAAGGTTTCTGGAGATGGGAAGCTGGAAATCTCCAACTCTACCTATCTGTGCCTCATCCACGCCCCAGGATACTATGACAGATAGCTTGGTCAGCTCTCTTTATCAAGAGACAGAGGCAAAGGACTAATCAAAATTAGTCAATTGCAAATTAATTCTGTGCTATGTGTTTCAGGAGAACTGCAATCTCTGGAGGGTAAAGCAAAGGAATGAAGATCTAATTAGGGAGCATTAGACTCTAGATAGTGGTGTCTCCTCCTCCCCAGATGCTCAGGCCCCCCAGGAAGGACTTACAGGGTCAGAGGCTTGGTTCTCCCTCCTTCCAGTCTGTGGCTCTCTGATGCCTGAGGGGAAAGAATGGACTCCTGCAGTGGTGCTAGTTGGGACCACTGGTATTGGTACATATTGCCCCACTTAGAAAGCCATGCCTGGAGAAAATAGGATTTTGTTATGTGGATACAACACGAAGTAAGGCCAGGAACACCTGTGGGAAAGGAGCCCACATGCCTGTTTCTGAGCAGGTGTGTGGCTCACCTTTGGACACATGATGACTCATGTTTTCACAGCCAGGAAGATGCCTCAACTGGGTGGGAAATTTAAGAGAGGATGTTTTGAAAATTTGTGACCCATAGATTTGATTTTATTTTTCACAAATGGACAATTTTCAGTGAAAGGATATCTTACAACAACTCCAGGCTTGGAAGAAAGAGTGCTTTTCTTCTGTAAATCCATCTCCTCCAAGCCCGGAAATTGAGTCCAAGGAGTTCTTCAGTGGATGCCATGTTCTGTGTGGAAGTGAGTGGGGCAGTTTTATAAAAAAAAAATCACCGTGGAGATTTTCACAGTTATATTGAGTGTTTTGAGGATGTTGTTTCAAATTGGGCAAAGAAATTTTTAGGTGTGTGGTAAGTAGAACTGTTTAAGTTGCATCAAAGTAAAATTCTTAAAAGCTCACAGAAATAGCAGCTTTCATTTATGAAGAGTTAGATATATTTTATTAATTTTATTTTAATGTGTTCTATATGTTAATTTTGTATTTTATAGTTGCATGCACTATATCTATATACCTATAATATATTTTATATTTTCATTCTGCATGTTTATATTAAGATATATGGCTGTGTTTGGGAATAGAATAGATGGCTTAATTCAACAACCTTTTGTTATTGTTCTTGTTCTTAATGCTTGGGATGAAACACAGGACTTTGCCTAGTAGGCAAGCGCTCTGTCTGTGCCTACCTCTAGCCAAAATGCAAAATTCAAATATATGTTTTAGATAAATGTCTAGATTTCAAAGAAATATGCTTGCAATGGATGCCTTTGTTATATATTTACTTAAATATAAACATATGAGCAAAAAAGTCCAAGATAACTATGCATAAGATATAAACAAACAATTTTACAGTAAAAGAAGATATGCATCAGAAAACATTTGCTATTAGTAGCATAGCTGGGTGATTTTTTTTTTCTGTGTGTCATTTTTACTTTCCATATTTTCCACAAAGATCATATCATTATATAATAAGAAAAAATATAACTCTGACAAGTTTTCCGTGTACCTTTTTATTTACTTCATTTAATTATAGTTGTATATTTGTTTCCTACATGATGGCAGAGCTCCTGGTAAAATCATAAACAGACCTTCTGAGGATTCAACATTGCAGAAGAAAAACTATTTCCCATCTTCAGGTGTGTTGCTACGCTGCTGCTTAGAACATGTGTCAGATTCTGTTTGTATTACTGCCAACAAATGCTTCTCTGGTCAAAAGAACACTCAAGAAAACACAGCTCTTTCATCATACAGTGAGTAATGGATGTTAATTCCAAGCAGTGTGTTGAGACAGTCTTGGAAATATCGGCTCTATGTCTTGAAATAACAAAATAAAAATGTTTGATCCTTTGTAGGCTTTTTGTATTGCAGGACAGGACTGCAGAGTTTATCTCTCTTGGCGAAGTTCACTGTGTGAGCTCACCCAAAGGATCATGAGCACTTGGTAAACTGGAGGGCAAAAGTCCTGTCACCCAGGGGTCTGACCAGGAGCAGGAGTCTTGTGTCCCTGCACCCAGGGAACTTTCCAGAGCCAGTGATGATGATATTTGATTCGACTGGTGCAAGGAGGTCAGCCCTCTATTTTAGGAAAGATCATTTAGGGAAGTTGGAAAAACAAATTCCTCCTTCCCTCCTCTTGGGACTTCCATTAGGAGTGTTTATTCTTGGATGAAAGGGATTAGAGAGAAGGCCTTTCAGATGTTGGTTCACAGCTGGATGAGATGCTGGCAGCCGGCTTGTGATGAAACAGTTGTACAATGTACACTTTGCTAAGAGCTGTTTATCTCCTCTGGTTGGGGATTTCTCTAACTGAAAGCAGGCTTCTTTTTTGATATTTCCCTGAATATTGCTTTGGTAGCCCTTGCTAGCATCTCTCAGTTTTCTCTGGGAAAATTATTTTCACCAGATCTTTCTAACAGTGGCCTGGAACAGCTGACAGGGCATCTCATTCGCAAGGGTAAATTGAACACAGAAAGGAGGTGAGATGCCAGGAGGCAGCGCAGATGGAAGAGTGTGGCAGAAGGGTACTGTCTACAGTGACATTCTCCCCTTCCAGCATATCCAAGTCACAGGCCACTCACTGGTCGAAGGTTTCTTCAATGTCCACCTTACCTTTGTTCCTGGCATTAATCCTTTCCAAAGTCAGGGTCCCAAGACAGTAGACAGAGGGAGCCAGCTACCCCTGAGTCCTGAGAGACTCTTCCTGTGGTGTACTTGAGGCACTCATCTCTTCAACCCTGAACCTTGACTCTGACTTGCTGTCACAGGTGAGTAAGCTGAGGCTCAGAGAGGTGGAAGGAATCACCCAGAGTCAGGATTCTCTTGGGTGGTAGAGTGGAATCAACCTAGGGTCTATCTTATTTTGACTCTGCGGCTATTCTCTACAGACTGTGTTTTTTATTTTTGTTTTTGTTTCGTGGTACTGGGGATTGAATCCAGGATCTTTGCATAAGCTCCATCTACAGTAGTTTGCTTCTTTGTTTTGTTGTGGTTTACTTGTTTCTCTTTTGTCTTTCTTTCTTTCTTTCTTTCTTTCTTTCTTTCTTTCTTTCTTTCTTTTTTCTTTCTTTCTTTCTTTCTTTTTTTCTTTCTTTCTTCTTTCTTTCTTCTTTCTTTCTTTCTTTCTTTCTTTCTTTCTTTCTTTCTTTCTTTTTTCTTCTTTCTTCTTTCTTTCTTTCTTTCTTTCTTTCTTTCTTTCTTTCTTTCTTTCTTGTTTTTTTTTTTTGACAGGTTCTGAGCAGGTTGCCAGATTGCCCAACCTGGGCTGGACCTGGCAGCCCTGCTACCACACTCTCCCAGAGTGGAGTGGTGGAATTGCAGGTGTCCCCCAGCACACCTGCCTACAGCCTTGCTGTTTGTACTTTTCTTGTACACAGAAACAGAAGGAAATGAAAAGAGGCTGACAGGGAAAAGGGCAAGATGGATCTTTGATTTCATTTTGTGACACCCTGAAGTTTTATTTCTGTCTTTTCAAAGGTAAGAGCAGGAACAAATCTGTCTTGCCTGGGCCCAGACTATACACACACATGAATTCAGCAGTGGGCCATAGCAGCAGGGACTATTTCCGCATCTGTGCTGGAGGACACAGAGTGACCTGCCCAGCCCATGCCTCGTGGATCACAAACCTCTTTGAGACCAAGCACGGAGCACAGGCTTGCCTATTACCAAGAACCAGAGTTATTGTCATCATTATTGTTTTTATAAAGTCGGAGCTTTGCAGAAGTGCAAGAAGAAAGCTGGCCAGAATTTCCTCACAACTTGAAAGCCAAGGAAATCATTAATTTGGTTCCTTTAGGCAAGGAGTTCTAATTGATCAGGACTCAAAATACACAGTCTGGATTTTTTCAGTTGATCAAATATGCAAGTAATTAAGTTTTCTTTCTCTTAGTGCCAAAATAACTGGAATGAAGTTAAACAGGAAAATTCAGTGGTTCTGAGTTACGTGACAAGCCACAGCCCTCCCAGAGGAGCAGAGAACCTGTGAGCAGACACTTAGATTGACCCTTCCTGGCCATGTCTTAGCTTTAGCAAACAGAGCCACGCAAAGCGTCCCGTGGTCAGGATCCTGGGTGGAAGCCACACCCAGGACTTAGGATTCCTCTAGCATGCCTGGGACCCAGGAGCCTGCCTGCCTCTGTGGGAACTGGCGTACAGAAAAACAAAGTCCAGGAGAGATAGAGGGAGGGGAATTTTAAGAGCTAGATGGAGAGCAAAACCCCGTGCAGAAGTCAGTTGTGGAAATTACGGGAGAGACAACATTAAGCTGAAGTTTTCCTGTAACTCAGGCAGACTCCACGAGAAGCAAAGCAGCAGCATTAGTACAGTGCTCCCCACCCAGAAGCGCACGCTCACCTGGAACCTGAGGATAAGACCTTATTTGGAACTCCGACTTCGGGTTTGTATTTAGAAAAGGATCTCAATGAGATTGCAATAGATTAAGACTGGCTTTCTATCTACTGACTGGCACCCTTAAGAAGGAGAAAGCAGACAGAGAAAAGGTCATAAGAAAATGAAGGCAGAAATTGGAATGATGAACCCTGAAGGGAAGGATGCAAGGATACTCTAGGGCCTTCAGGAAGATTGTGGCTCTGCCTGCACCTTGATTTTTTTTTTTTTAAATGTATTTAGTACCGGATCTACAGAGTCAGACTCGTGGTGATCCTCCTCCTATTCTCAGCCTCCCAAGTGTTGGGATTACAGGTGCGCACCACCGTGCCCAGTCTCAGTCGCTGTCTCAGCACACCCCAGGGGCAGGGCCGGCATGGTACAACAGGGATCAAATCCTGGTAGCTGCACCTGCCTAAGCAGGCACTTTAGTCCACTGAGCTGGCTGGCTGGCCCTCTGCACCTGGATTTTGCACTCTTCCTACAGAACTATAAAAGACTAAATGCCTGGTGTGTTGAAGTACCAGATGTGCAGTAATATGGATACAGAGCTTTTCACAGAGGCCCAAAAGTCAAATATGATTCAGGGCTTAAAACCATGCAGACATACAAGCCAGCAAGAAGCCAGAAGAGGGTCAAGAAGATGAACTGCACTGGAGAAGGACGTCCATGCCTTCAGGTGAGTAGAGCACTCTCCATAGTACCTAGCAGGCTGTGCAGAAACCCTTCGGACAGTAGGAGGTCCACTGCAGATTCAGACTGCGACAGGGCATTGCTAAGGTTTTACCTGCTGTGCTTTCTCTGAGAACAATACTAGCCAGAAAATGAGGGAGACCTTCTGTAAGCCATAGATTGGTTACAGTAGCAGGAAAGGAGTATGAGTGAGGATTTTTTTTTTTTTTTTTTTTGTGAATGTATTTTGACATAAGTAGAAACCATTAAGTCCCCCTCACCTCTAAGAAAGTCAGTCCTTTCTGGTCATAGCATGATGACCACAATTCGAACTTCACATTGACACAAGACTTGCTTGGCCATCTATGTTCAAATTTGGTCAGTTCTCCAAAAAGTGACATCAATGCTACAACTTTTCCCGGGTCTAAAGTCACTTGTGTCATTTGTTTTTTGCATTTCCTAACTGCTCTTTCTCCTAAAGCAATTTGTCAGTCTTTTGTGATTGTCTGTGACTTTCAGGATTTGGAAGACTCTCGGGTAGCTGGTTTATAATACTTCCTTCAATTCAGGGTTGTCTGCAGGATTGGATTCAGGTTATGCATACGGACAAAAATCCATAGAAATAATATGTTCCTTTCAGTTTGTTGTATCTGGAGACCCGTGAGATAGGCTTGTCCCACTACTTTGTATTTTATTTTTTATCATTGATTTATCATCGATTTTTATCATGGATTAAGATAGTACCCACTACCATTCTCTTTGCTTAGAAATTGAGAAGAAACTTCACAATTGGTTACAGACATGAACCACGCACACCAGAGTCTCAGCTTCTACAAGAAGATTCAAAAGATGTGGCTAAAGGATTGGAAACAGTCCCTTTCCTCTGTCTAAAGGAGATTCTCCTTCATGAAAGAGAAATGGGGGGCAGGGGAGATGGCTCAGTAGAATAAGAGCTTCCCTGGCAAGCACAAGGTCCTGAGTTCAATCTCCGGTTCTACCAAAAAAAGAGACATGAACTCAGGAAAGCCGTGTGCCCCTGTGAACTTCAAGGGAAAATGCAGGACTCTTAAAGAAAAAGACAAAACCTGGCAGATGTCCAGCCCTGGTCTCTCCATCCGCAGCGGACCGCTACTCCTGCTGTGGCGCTCGCAGACATGGAGTCCCGGAAGTACCAGGAGTCACCGGAATTTTCTGCCTCAGGAAAGAAGAGGCTTGCTCTGGGAGACTACAGCAGTCATAGACATTTGGCCCAGTTTTCCCAACCTGGTTTTTACCTTTTGTGGTCTTTGATAGTACTTTTGATTTATTACACTAAAGCACATATTGCCGTAACTGTCTTAGGAGCTTTGAGCACACTTATTTTATCAATCTTACCACTTGCTGAAGCAGATCTAGAAATGTTCTTTTTGAGCATCTTTACAAGATATGATTTAGAAAACAAAAAACAAAAACAAAAACCATAGTGAACGCGACTGCCTCCCAACAGCAAGCAGGCTTGTAAAAACATGACCCATCCACCTGCTTCACCATATGTGGCACTGTGTGACTTCTTTCTTCCCGCAAGTCAAAGTGACCCTGAAAGAGAAAGATGTTGGATCAATCCAGGACATCAGGCAGCCAGGACAGCACAATGAAAGACACACAGGAAAGAGAACTCCAGAGCCGCTACGGAAAGCAGCAGGGAGCACGGGAGGGGTGTGCGGGAAGCGAGGGGGAGGTTCTGATCGGGAGTCATAGCAATGTGTCTTTAAGGTCATAAATTTTAAAGCTTACATGTTAACTGTCTCCCAACACACTTTCAGAATTGGTACTGTAACTGCTCTTTGGACAGTTTGGTAATATAATCTCTAAAATACTATTGTTGAAATGTATCATCTGGTTAATACAGATCCTAGGAAAGCATGATTTCTACATCAGTGAACAGGTAGAATCAAATGGAGAAGTATTGTATTTTCATTTAAATAGTCTATTATTACTGAAAGGGTCATCAATGTTTGACACAAATAGAGATACATCAAATAGAGAACATTTCTCTTAGCCATGAGCTGTTATTAGAAACCTATTAGTTGGGTTGGGGATGTAGCACAGTGGTCCAAGTGCCTGCTGGCGAGCACAGGGTCCTGAATTTGATTCCTGGTTCCAAAACTGAAAACAAAACAAAGAAATCTATTTTAGTGTTTAGTTATTAATGTTTGATAAATCACTTAGTATTTAGCTAAAAACAATCTAACAGTGTTAAAAAACTAAATTAATTTTTAATTTTTGAAATGCAAAATGTCTCCACTAAACAACAGCACCAGAATATATCATTAAAACTTCATAATATTTTTATTAGGTTGGCTTTATATTTATGATTAATTCATAGGAATTGAATATTTCACAACTATTTCTATCTCATTCTGGAATTTTTTTAACCTTTGTTATTTTGTTAAGACACTGTTTTTTTCTTTAAGCATTTCTAAATTTTAGCAGTCAGTTTAAGTTTTCCTTTGATGGCAAACACACACTGTCACACACACTCACACACTTTCACACACACACACACACACACACACACACACACACACACACACACTCTGGCCTGACTCGCAGTAGGCCAGGAAGCAGAGCTGTGTACAGGAAAAAGACACTGTAAGCTGAATAAGCAGAGGAAATGATGCCAGTGGGTGAACTAGAGGACAGTGGCTGCAGTCTGTAGCCCCATGTCTGTGTGCAGAAGGAAAGAAACAGGAAGGAGCAGGCCTTATCAGGGAACAGTAGGGGGCAGGCGGGCGGGGTCCCATGCACCAGGTAGGTGACCAGAGACCCAGGTTAGCTGCCTGTTAAACACTAGAGGTTAGACAAGGGAAGGAAGAAAAGAAGGGTTTCTGAAAGGGCCACTCTCCAGGAAAGGATGGAGCTGGGGATATTCTTCCAGAATTTGGATGGAACCCATACTAGGCCTGTGACTTCACGTCTTATTACTTCACCAGCAGATTTCTTCGATTGCTATGTGGATCCATATTTGTAATTCTCTCACTTTCAGAGATGGGTTGGGATTCTGGAGGTCATAATCATTTCTTCAGTTTACTTAGATATTTTGAACTTTTTCTACAACAACAGCATCCACCACCACCACCACTGGCAGTTGCAGAGTTGGGCTTGGCTGCCCCAAGAAGGATCTGTTAACTCCTGGAAGGGTCATGCCCTCACACCCTCCCTGTGCCCCACAGGGATCCTGAGCCTTGGTCCTCAGGGCCATCCATTGATAGCTGTCTCCTTTCTCTCTCAAAGAACACTCTGGGGTGTGGCTCTAGGGAGAGTCCCAGGGAATGCAGGAGGAGGCTCTGAGCCTGAGTCTGCCGCACAGATACTGGGACAGAGGTGTGGCTGTGGATGCAAAAGTGGCAAATTAAACTAGAGGAAGGACCCCGCTCTCCCCACCAATGCTCACTTCAAGATGACTCCAGAGATTGCCATCTCCAGGCTCTCTTGGGAGTTGTGAGCTGGTGATAACAGGGCTGCTTAAGGGAGGGAACCTGGGTCAGGATGTCACCACCAAAACAGAGTCACCCTCATGCAGGGACACATGGATAGACGGGACAAAGTAGCTCCACAGAGCGTTCACCAGCCTTAAATCTCACTGGCTTTACTAATTTCCCTTGAGCTCTTACAGTTAAAACTCCAGGTGTCTTAGCGAACACCTCTGGGAGGACAGTCTTCTGTCCCATCTGCTGAAAGCAACAAAGCAAAGAGGGATCTCAAGAGGAGGGCCACACCCATAACTTCTGGAAACAGAACCCAGCTTCCTAGGGAAGCAGGAAATACAAAAGCCAGAGACGAATGTCAGCAGATGTTACAGCTTCCATCTGAAATGTCCCTCTAGAGCTTTATGTATATAGAGATGGAGCTATTGAGAAATGACTGGAGCATGAGATGAAATTCACCCATGGACTGACCCCTAATGACTGATGCCTTAATGACTGACCCCCTAATGACTGATCCCTTAATGACTGACCCACTAATGACTGACCCCTAAATGACTGACCCACTAATGACTGATCCCTTAATGACTGACCCACTAATGACTGACCCCTTAATGACTGACCCACTAATGACTGATCCCTTAATGACTGACCCACTAATGACTGACCCCTTAATGACTGGCCCCTTAATGACTGACACCTTAATGACTGACCCACTAATGAATTCATAAGCAACTGTGCTGTTAGGAGGAAAGGTCTGGTTGGAAGAGGAAGGCTAGTAGGGTCATGACCAGAGGTCCGTCTCCCTCCCAACTCTTCCCATCTCCTCCTGCTTCCTGATCACTCCGAACTGGGCAGTATTCCTTCACCAGATCCTCCCACTGTGCCCTTCCAGCCTTGGAGCCTTTTGAGTAGGGACTGGATCCTCTAAAAACCTTAAACTAAAATAAACCTCTTGTGCTTGAAGTTGTGGACATCAGGTACTTTTTCCCACCAATGAGAAAATGACTAAGACAGGAGGAAACCTCACAGCAGAGGGGATCTTGGAAGGAACAGGCATTCTGGATGCTGGAGCTTGAGTCCCAGCTTTTCCCATCCACCTTCCATTCCTGCTGCTACTTGTGCAGCTTATGGAGAACTGGAGGGACCAGATTTCCTGGGTTATGGGGTCCCCAGGAAGAGGAAAGGGTGCAGGATCCATCCCCCAGGTCCTGCGGGTTTAATTCAATCCTCACAGCAGGCTCTGAAAGCCATGAACCACAGCAGAACATCTACCTCGTTGCTCATCGAAGCAAATGATTTATCTTTATCAGTTTAGCTACTCTGACTTAGCTGTTATCATAATTTTGGTACTTTAAAGTATAGATTCAAAAAATAATAAAAATATAGATTCATTAATATAATTCCCATGAATATATTTCCCTAACATTGGGTATTTTTTGATTTAAATGTCTGTACTATCATTGATCATCTAACTTTGAGATCAATCAAAACACATTTCTGCATACTGTAAGCCATTTTTAACAATCTACAGAAATAAAAATGTTCACCTGAATAATTATAATTCTATTTAAAATACTGTAAATATGAAAGCTTAAACTAAAACACTCATTAAAGCTACATGATACTTTAATGTAGCTTAGTCTTGAATTTATAGTTAATTCTAGGATATTGGAGAATTTGCAATCATTCTTCATTTTAAATTTTTTCTTAACTCCTCTCTTGGTTACAGTACGTTTTGCTTGAATATTTTTAAGTTTTATGAAGTCACAAAGAGGTTTTTCCTTTGAGTGCAAACATGTACACATGGACAAGTGTACACACACAACCACAGTGTAAACATAGGGCTGTTTTGCTAGGCTATTGTCTCTGATCATTTGAAAGGAAGTGCTGAAATTGTTGAAAAGTTAAGCAAATACATTAAAAGAAAACATTGTGTGCAGAATCTATATATATAGAATTTAAGATGTGCTCAAAATATACATAAATGCTCAAATTTTTAAAACTGTATCACAGTTAAAAAGAAAAAA
Source organism: Octodon degus (assembly GCF_000260255.1). NCBI lineage: Eukaryota > Metazoa > Chordata > Mammalia > Rodentia > Octodontidae > Octodon > Octodon degus. The sequence goes on along the minus strand of NW_004524621.1, from coordinate 1,240,120 downwards.
AAAACATTACCATGCATGCCCCTCAGAACCCTCCCTCTCACTTTGAACATACTCACCCCATGGCACTTGCTACTTTCTGAAGCTGCTCTGGAAACCCCTGTTGGTGTCCTCATGAGGTGTGAGCAGAAGGCAGCTTCTACAGACTCAGTGTGTCCCCTCCATCCTCTTCCCCGGGTCAGACCTCATGTGGCTCTGGGTCTTCCCTTATGTGGCTTTGAGGCTTCTGCAAAGTCAAGACAGCTAGGGAAGGAAAACGTTTTGAGTTGGTTCAGGACCTCAAGGCAGCTGCTACAGCATGACTACAGACATTCGGGAAAGCTCACTGTAGAGACGCTTCAGCAAGTGGCAGACCTGAGGGCATAAGTGCACCTCAAGTGAGAGGTTGCATTTGATGGTGAGAAATGGCACTGTGTCTTCATTGCAGCAATTAGTAAAATTTTAAATATTCACCTTATTTTATGAGTGCACCTCATACGCATTCACCCTGTGGAAGAACCACAGGAGCTCAGCAGGAAACTTCATCATGGAGGGTGCAGGTGCAGAGAAAATGGTCAGGGCAGCTCCTGAGCTGCCCTGACAGTAGCAATAGGAGAAGCCGGTCCCACTGCTAGGCCCCCAGGGAGGAGCAGGAAGGGGCATCATCAGGGCCCAGTGAGAGGCTGCCAAGTAACACACAGAGCATCCCTCACACTCCTTCCTCCTATTCCTGCTGCTACCAGTCAAAGGCCTGGGCAGTGCAGGCCAGAGCAGTCAGCCTCCTGGCATGAGCTGTCCATCAAAGGGGGCAGAAAGAAACTGTAGAATGTCCAGCATGCCTGGCTCATGTGGCAGAGCAAGTGTGTCTTCTTGTCTACATGTTAGCAAATGTCCACTGAGCTTCCTCCATGCCTTGGGTACTTTAGACTTGGGAAGCAGTGATAGGGAAAACAGCTCAAGGAGGCCTAAGGACAACTAGAGTTTACATCCTATTAGGGCAAAATCAGAGTGAATAAGGGCAAGATACAGTAAGGGAAAATAAAGAAACTGTGGCTATAGATGTTCTTCAGACATTTCCAACAGATTAATGGGATAAGGGGAGTGATGGGAGACCAGGCCAGAAATGGCATACCCGGGATCTACAGGTAAGCAGCAGGCAGGCTAGGTAGGTTGGAGACAAGATATTCCAGGCACAAAGCACAAGTGGTATGAGACCCTGAGCACCTGGCTTTCAGAGGCAGGAGAATTGGGAAGAAAGGGTGGTAGGGTAAGCAGAGCCCAGTGCACACATGTGACCCAGAACCCAACATGACCATCATGGAGGGGAGCACAAAGAGATGTCTGATGTCCGTAGATCCTTGTGGCTGTGGAAAGAATGGAATATGGAGCAGGAAATGGGCAGGATTTTGGTCAGGGATCCCACAGGGGCCAGGTCATCATGGGCATGATGAAGATGAAAGATCAGGGACATTCTGAGGCTGGCTTTGGATGCTTGTGGCCAACAGAGAGGGCTGAGATAAGGTTGAGGCCCAGCTTTCTCCTGGACTCCCCCACACAGTCTGACCCCTTTCTTCCTCCCACCACTCTATGGCTCCACCAAGCAATGCCCTCATGCATTGCATCTGGGCATACTCCTCTGGGGCTCTGTCCCTCAGCACACCCTGGCATAGGCCCAGGGGCACACTAAGGCAGGCTCCCCGTATCTGAAAGCAGGAAGCCAGGAGATTTGACACAGTCATGAGTTTCCCTCAATGAGTCACCTGAAAAGTGTTGGTTCTCTGAGGAGGGATGAAGGTGCTCAATAAGGGCTGCTTTGGGGGCTCCAGAAAGGTCTTGGAAAGTATCAAGGACACCAACAGATTACAAGGCTATGGCCTCCCAATGCCAGGTAGAGGACTGACCCATCATCCCAGTGACACCCCTGTCTGTGAGACAGTGTTTGCCTATCTCTGCTAGTTACCTGTCCATTTCAAGGGCAGGAAAAGGGCCCTGCATATTTTGTGGCCCTCCCAGGACTACCTGGCCAGGCAGGACAGGGATGACTTGGGGCATGGGGTGGGAGCTCACAGGTGCGGGGCCCCCAGGACTGCTTTGGCCTTGTCTCTCCCTGGGTGGGGACCATGGAGTCACAGAGGAGCAAGCCATGTCATCATCAAGGCCCGCCCTCTGCAGTCCTGGCTTGGATCCATTACTGCTGCCCTCTACCTGCCCTCTCATGGCTAGTCCAGAGTCACAAGGTGCTTTAGTGATAGACCACACCCCCACTCCATGGGTGGAGACAAGTTCTTTATATAAACATTTTTATTTTTCTGAGTGCATGTTTGCAGTACATGATGATTAGATCCAGCATGTGCCTTTAGCTCATGGACATAACATAGCTTAATCTTTTTATTTCTCCTTCCTTTTCCCTTTCTCTCCCACCCCTGTATCTTTTGGTTCCCTTTACGAAAGATCTTCATTCTTATTTTCTGTCTTTTATTTTGTTCTTTATATTTCAGGTTTAATCATATAATAGAAATCATGTGACATTTAAGCTTGTGTGTCCAATTTATTTCACTTAATATTGTGGTCCCAAGATGCATCAATTTTCATATACACAACAAGCCCCTTCTTTATGGCAGAGTAGTGCTGCATTGCATCTTCTGATAGCACAGCCCTGAGGGGCCTCTGTGTGCACATCTAGCCTCTTTCAGTGCTAGTATCCTGGGGTCCCTACAGGAACCCATGGGAACCCCCATTTGCTCACAGGAAAGGTGTTCAGCCTGGCATAGGACTGGGGACCCCTGGGCATAGAGTGTGTGGTCTCCAAGACCAGGAATGGGATTATAATCTCATCAGTTTCCCCCATCTGGGAGAAGACAAGGCCTGTCTTGTGTCAGGCATAGTTACCAAAGGTCTTGGGAAAGAGTTGTGTCATTTGCTGCTTTAAGTCATGTAGTGAGGAGAGGGGTGGCAGGGACTGGCTGTGGGTGGGGATTCGTCATGTTTATTTTCCAGTAAGGACAGTGCCCCCAGGGAAATGAGAAACTCAAGTCCTTGTTTCAGGGATCAGGGGTAGGAAAACAAGTGTAGAAATTCTGGGCTCCTCTATAATTTTAGGGCCACTCTGCAATATTGAGAACACATGAGGAACAAGGTGAGGTAACAGGATCCCACATGAGTACCCAGGGCTTGGGCCAACACAAGAGGGACCACAACCTCCCTGGGGTCAAAACTCCAAGAAGGGAGATTCTGGGCCAGCGCTGGGCTTCTTGGGTCCTCCCAGGACCACTGCATAGGTCTCTGGTGATGCAGCTTACCAGTGGTGCCCCTTATGTCATCTGAGCCAGAAGGACATTGTGATCTCAGGGGTAGGGGGGAGGCAGAGCAGTTGAAGATTGGGAGCAGTTTCCAGTAGCAGCGCACAGGACTTGGATAAGACACTGAAGAAGTTCTGTCCTGCAAGCCCAGCTGAGCAGAAGCAGCAGCACACAATGACAGGTGACACTGACCCCACGCCACCAGCATATTCTATTCATTCACTGGCACCCCACCATCCTCCCAGCAAAGCCTGCTCTGTGTCCCAGAAGCCCAGGTGACAATGCTCATGACGATCTTCACTCATGTGTTCTGACCTTTGCGTGTGGTCTTTAGTTTATACTTGAGAGAGAAGCTCAGGGTCATGGAGCTGGAAGCCGGCACAGGGTGCGAACCCAGGGGTGTGAGGGCCAAGTCCGTGGAGGCCCTCTTCTCTGGACTGCCCACATCCAGTGTCAGTCCCAGTTCACTTCCCTTCTTGCACTCTCCCTCCTTCTGGCTCCATGTCTCCCCCTTCCTTCCTCATCTCTTTCTTCCTTTCCTTTCTGCTTTCCTCTTCTTTGCCACTCCCACTCTTCTGTCCACTGCCCAGCCCTATCAGGCACAGGCTGAACCCTATGTGGACCCTGGGCACAGCAACAGCCCAGCACCCTCCCTGACTTGGAGTCTTCACCCACGCAGTACTCACTAGGCCCCAGAGAAAGGCTGGTGTCCCTGCTCAGCCCTGTAGATCCAGTGGGGCATGCTGTCTGCTCATCTCCCTTCAGCTGGTTTCTACCTCTGTGTAGTATTCAGCGAGTTACTGCCTTATGCCCAGCTCTGGGATGAGCTTTCAAGGGGAGACAGACAGGGGGTGGCTGAGCATGGATGGGGGAAAGGCAGGGATAGGAAAGGGGATAGGGAAAGGAAAGGAGGGAAGAAAATTCAGCACTCCTTAGTTGGCCTTTGTTTGTTTGTTTTTTAATGATTCCTATAATCTCTCACGAAAGTAGAACCTTCTTTAGGGAGAAATCTATCCCAAATTTTGGGTTTCAATTCTCCCCCTTTTCATTCTTTGTATATTGCTAATTTCCATGAACTTTAACTGTGAGCTATGATTTGCCAGCATAAAGAATAACTAGAAGAGATACCCCACGGGTGTATTGAGCTCCCTGCCATTAACTTGAATAGAAAGATCTCAGGGAAAGAATGAAATATCACCTCTCACCTGACCGTACCATTGCCAACTTAGAATATTGCACTTCCTTTTCATTGTTTCAAAATTTCTGATGACATCTTTGCAAAAAAGTTTTATCCAAAATTGTTTATATAAAGGTAACCTAAATTTTCATGAAGTGATTACAGATAATAAAATTTGAGAACTCTTGCAAGGACTGCTGGGAAAAAACAAACCCTCAGCATGGCAACTGCAGACTTTCCTTCCTGCAGGGGACCCTTGTCTCTAGAGTATAGTTTCCAGGTCCCTCTAGTAGCACTTGGATGTCTGCTTACTCCATGGTCCTCCCATCCTCTGTAGGGATGCACCAGGCTGTGCTGGCACCTGTCCCCTTTCTGGCCATCAGAAGAATTTACCTCTCTTAAAAAAAAATGCTCAGGAGGCTGAGGGGCCAGTCCTCTGGATTTAGACTCCAACCCTGCTTTTGTGTCCTGGGACAATTAATCCACTCTGCAGGCCTCGCTTCTTTCATTTGTTATGTGGGGCAAATATTAATACCTTCTTCTAGTGTTACTATGCAGATTCACCCTGTAATACATATAAAGTCACAAAACAGTGCCTGGAATACAGAAAGTGCTAGAAAATACTATCTCATTTGTCCAGCTGAGAGAGAGAGAGAGAGAGAGAGAGAGAGAGAGAGAGAGAGAGAGAGAGAGAGA
>NW_004524621.1:1231351-1234872 GCF_000260255.1 Octodon degus | reverse complement strand
AAGAAGAAGAAGAAGAAGAAGAAGAAGAAGAAGAAGAAGAAGAAGAAGAAGAAGAAGAAGAAGAAGAAGAAGAAGAAGAAGAAGAAGAAGAAGAAGAAACAAAACAGAGCAGCACTAGCTCAGGACACTTAAAATAGAACTGCAAGGCCATTTTAGGGTCACTTCGGGGGCATGCCCACAAGTGGGCTGACCTTTGAACTGGGCTCCAGGCAGCCCCCACCCCTTACGAAGTGACTTTTGACAAGGCCAAATTTCCTGAGGAGAGCAGGGGCCCCTTCCTCCAGATTTCCCAGAGACCCACACTACTCTAGTCCCTTCTCACATACAGCTTAACTTCTGCCAACACCAAGCAAAATGCTTCACTAAAAAACAATGTCACCTCTAAACAACTTGCTGAGTTAGGTTTTCAATGCAGCCTTCATTTTCTTCCTCCTTCAGAGCACACCAGGCTGCTTCAATTTGTGTCTCCTCATTATCACGTCATTCACTTTGCTTTTGTTAGAGTGTTAGTCAGCTTTCTGTTGTGACAAAATACCTCAAAAGCTCAACCCAAAGGGCAAACATTTATTTTGGTTCACAGTGTCAGAGACTCAGTCCATGGTAGATTGGTGAAAACTGTGTGGGAGGGGTCTGGGCCCAGCTTCCCTCGGGAGCCACTCCCATGGCACTCCTTCCTTCCACCGGGCCCTACTCCCAAACTCCATCACCACCCAGGAAGTGGCACTTGAGGCTGGTGCCTGCACCTTCATGGCAGGGGACATCTAAGATCCAAGCCTTTATAGCCAGGCTGGTTTTATTTTGTTCCTCAGGAACAAAAGGCTCTTGTCCTTTGGAACACTCTGAAACTGGAGTATTTCAAGTGCTTCTAATCATGGTCATCTGCTTATCCAGCAGGTCTTAGAAGGAGAGGGCGGGCTGTTCAGGGAGCAACACCAGTGTGGCAGGTTGTGTCCTTTTCCAAAGTTCCATCAGTGAAGTGGCCCCCCTACTGGCTTCTGGGGACTTCACACTGTCCCTAACTCAGGGCTTGGAGGACTTCACATTCACTCCCCACTCCACACCCACTAGATACTGCATGACTGAATCTGTGAGAAGCTTGCTGTCACGTAGACGTGACTGGGAGCCACAGATGTGTACATAAAGACAACCTGAGAGGAGGCGGCCTCTGCCTGCTGGCCTTCTTCTGGGTTGTGTCCCTTTGCAGGTTTCAAGTGGTTCAAGACTGTGAGAAAGAACAACAAGGTTGCTTTCTTCATGTGCTTTGCTTGTTCCCTTCTTCAATTTAACAACCCCTCTAGGGGAGCAGAAGCCCCTTCATCATCCCCAAATATCAAATATCCCCAGGTCCCTTTGAAAGTCAGGGATGTGGACAGACATTCCTTCAGCAAGACAGCTTTTAAAAAATCATCTGATTGCTTCTTGGGGGAATTCAAGGAGCAAAGACAGGAGTGTGCATTTTCTTGCTATACAGAGAACAATTTTGGTGATGGACACAGCATAACCATTTATATAGCTGTGATATGAAGATGAACTTCATAATCTAAGTAGGCTTTAGTTGGAAAGTAAGAAGAAATCAGAAGTGACGCCACTTTTTTAAATTGCTCAGGACAGTTCTAGAGTGGATCATATTCATATTCTTTGAAATTAGGCAAATGAGACCTACTAGAGTTGATGAGGGTTTGTCATCACTCCAAGTTGTAGCAGTGAAGGGTCATCAGCTATGAGTACCCAAAGCAACTTCGGAGACATAAACTGATTTAACTCCCCCACCCTACCTAGGCCCATATTGCCCATGAGGAAACTAAGGCCAGAGATATGAAGTGGCTTGTTCATTGAACTGGTACCATGTCTGGAGCAGAATCCAGATGTCCTAAAGCTTTTTGGTGTCCACTGCTCCTCATGTGCCTGCTCAATCTTGGCTGGGCACTAACCTTTATTCAAGTCTTTTTGGAGGGGTCCATTTTTGACTTCCCAAGAAGACAACTGAAGCCGACAGATTCTCCTATGGGCTAAATTTGTCCCCAAAATATTCATACTGAAAAGGATCAATATCCCAACCCTAGTAACTTAGAATGCGGTGTGCTTGGAGATATGGCCTTTAAAAGGGTAAGTAAGATGACATGAAGTCATACAGATGAACTCTACTTCAGTGTGTCTGGTTTCCTTTTAAGAAGAGGAAACTTGGACTTAGAAACACACAGTGGAATGGCCAGGGAAAAGCACAAAGAAAAAATACCATCTGCAGGCCAAACACAAGACCTCAAGAAGTGAGCCCTGCTCACACCTTGACCTTGGACACATTACATAATATGATCCAATGGCAGGCATCACAACTATTGTACCCTCAAAGTCATGATGAGCAGAAATGATATTTTGAGTTTCAAATAAACCCTCAGGTAGTGGTAAAATATACACTTGGGATTTCCATCAGCAACGCAAATGCAGTTCCTGCCAATGCTGTCATAATGTCACTCCCATTAAATAACTAAAGAAATTGCTTGCTATCAGTTGGAAGTCAGGGAAAACGGAGGCATTTCTCACCAGCTGTGTTTATTCTTGGGTCTTATCATGGTTTAGATAAAAGTACTTTCTCAAAGAGATATGTGTACAGAGCTAGGGCATTTGGAAGGTGACTAGGTCCCTGAACTATACAGAGCCCCTCCCAGACCTTGTTATGGTGCAAGAAGTTTCTATTTGTAACCCCATGGAAAAGTTATTGGAATCCTAACGAGTTAATTCTGGACTACCACTTGCAGTGCAGGTTCATGGTAAGAATAAAGACATTGGGGTGAATTGGTAGTTGTTGGGAGGCAAAGGGTCCTAGGTCCAGCTGCAAAACCAGAACAAAGGCCTTGATCCAGGGCTGAACTTCAGTTTCATTAATTTATGAAGTAGAGAGTGGCTTGAGTATGAGTGCCTGTGAGAATGGCAGGAAGCTATGTGAGTGCTGTGAGCAGGGCTAGGTGAGAGGCCTGGAATCACCTCTGCAATATGTAGAGAAAACATATGCAGAAAGACTAATACAAATTAAAAAATTGAGGTAGTATAGCTGATGTATTGGGGTCAGTGCCTCAGCTCTGATGTGCAATCTTTTATGCCCTGGGAAGTCATAGCTTCTTTTTTTTCCATAATTTTATTGAGAAACAAATTGCAATGAGATAGTTTCAAATCACATTGGTAGGACAGTTTCAATACTTAACACATTGCATACTCTTTTCCTAGTGGTGATTTGCTGTACAAGATGTAGACATGACATCGTATTTATAAACACCATTAGAACAAATCCCTCTATTCATTAAGAGAATGTAACTATATATCTATCCTAACCATTTTGAATACACAGATAAAAAATAGACATTATCTGTATACCCTTTTCTTATTTAGTTCCATTATTTGAATATTATAGGTGTGTTAACTGAGAAAAATATTCTAAAAGAGTACAGTAGGGGCTGGAGAGATGGCTCAGTGGTCTAAAGCACCTACTTAGAACAAGCTTGGCAAAGCATCAGGGACCGCAGTTC
>NW_004524621.1:1225585-1229719 GCF_000260255.1 Octodon degus | reverse complement strand
TATGATATGATGTTTTCAGATCCTCTGGGAAAATTCCCAGTAGAGGAATAGCTGGTTTAAAGGGGATTTCCAGACCAAGTTTTCTAAGGAGACTCCACACTGATTTCCATAACATTTTCACCAGTCTTCATTCTCATCAGCAATGGACAAGGGTTCCTTTTTCCCCACAGCCTCTCCAACATTTGTTGTTGGGTGATTTCGTTATGATAGCCATTCTTTCTGGGGTGAGATGATATCTCAGTGTTGTTTCAATTTGCATTTCACGGATGGCTAGTGATGTGGAGCATTTTTTCATATATTTATTTGCTTCTTTAATTTCATCCTCTGAGAAGTGTGTGTTCATTTCAGATGCCCATTTCTGGACTGGTCTTTAAATTTTGGGGCCCTAATGCTTTTAGTTTTTTATAAATTCTAGAGAGTAGACCTTTGTCTGAGTACTTATTTGTCATGATTTTTTTCAAATTTGTGGGTTGTCTTTTCACTTTGTTGGTAATTTCTTTTGACATGAAAAAACTTCTCATTAAGAGCAGGTCCCAGTTGTTAATTCTTTCAAGTGTTTCCTGTGCAATTTGATTTTTGATCATGAACACTTTGCCTACCCCTATGTCTTCAAGAGTTCCTCCTACTTTCTCTTCCAGGAGATTTGGTGTCTTTGTTTTAATGTTTAGATCTTTAATCCAATTTGACTTTAGGTTAGTGCATGGTGATAGATATGGGTCAAGTTTTACTTTTTGGTATGCAGAGAGCCAGTTTTTCCAGCATCATTTGTTAAAGAGCCTTCTTTCTTCCAGTGAGTATGTTTGGCCCCTTTGTCAAAGATAAGGTGGCTGAATGTGTTTGTACAGTCTTCAGCGTCTTCTAATCTCTTCCATTGATCCTCAGGTCTATTTTGTTGAGCGTACCATGCTGATTTTATCACAGTAGCATGTAATAAAATTTCAAGTCAGGCAGTCCTATTGCCCAGGATTGCCTATGCTATTCTAGGTCTTTTTGGGTTCCAAATAAATTTTAGGAATCATTTCTCTAGCTCTGTGAGGTTTGTTGGTGGTAGTCTGATAGGTATGTGTTAAATCTGTACAGCAATTTTGGGAGTATGGCCATCTTTACAATGTTGGTTCTTCCTATCCAGGAGCATGGAATATCTTTTCATTTTTAAAATCCTCTACAATCTATTTTTTCAGAGTACTGTAATTTTTCTTGAAAAGATCTTTGAATTCTTTAGTTAAATTAATTCTAAGGTATTTCATTTTCCTCAGTTCTATTGTAAAAGGTATTGTTTCTATAATTTTCTTCTCAGTGTGTTTGTTATCTGTATAGAGGAATGCTATTGACTTTTGGGTATTGACCTCATAACCTGCTTTGCTACTAAATTTCTGTATTAATTCTAGTAGCTCCTTGGTGGATTTTTTTGGGTTTCCAAGTAAAGTATCATGTCATCTGCAAATAATGATAATTTAACTTCTTTTCTACCTATTCTTATTCCTTTTATTTCTTTCTCTTGTCTAATGGCTGTAGCTAATGTTTCCAGAACTATATTGAATAGGAGTGGTAATAAAGGTCACCCTTGTCCTGTACCACATCTAAGAGCAAAAGATTTCAGTTTTTCCCCATTTAGGATTATGTTAGCTGCTGGGTTTTCATAATGGTTTTGAAGATTGGGGTAGAGTCCATTTATCCAAATTTTCTGTAGAACTTTGAACATGAATAAATTTTGGACTTTGTCAAAAGCCTTTTCTGCATCAATGGAGATGATCATGTGGTTTTTAGTTTTTGCCGTATTAATATAATGTATTACATTTATAGATTTTCGAATATTGAATCATCCTTGCAACCCTGGGATGAATCCTACCTGGTCATGGTGTATGATCTTCTTGATGATTTGCTGTATTCTATTTGCTAGGATTTTATTAAGGATTTTGGCATCTATGTTCATGAGGGAGATTGGCTTGTAGTTTCTTTCTTAGTTGCATCTTTCCCTGGTTTTGGTATCAGTACAATACATGCCTCCAGGAATGATTTTTTTTTCTTTTTTTTTTTTTTTTTGCGGAACTGGGGATTGAACTCAGGCCATTGTGCTTGCCAGGGAAGCACTTATTCCACTGAGCTATCTCCCCAGCCCCTCAGGAATGATTTTAGGAGGATTGCTTCCTTTTCAATTTCATTGAAGACTTTGAGGAGTATAGGGACTACATCTTCTATAAATTCATTGTAGAATTCAGCTGTGAATCCATCCAGACCTTCACTTTTTTTTGTCGGTAGGTTTTTAATTATATCTTGTATTTCATTGACTGTTATTGGGCTGTTGAGAGTGGTTATATCTTGTCAATTCTATTGTGGTAATTTGTAACTTTCTAGGAATCTGTCCATTTCTTCTGTGTCTTCTATTCTGTGAGAGTAAAGATTCTTAAAGTAGCTATTGATAATGTTCTGAATTTCCACTGGGTCTGTGGTAATTACATCTCTTTCATTCCTTAATGTTTGTATTTGAATTTTTCTTTCCTCTGTTTGATGAGGTTAGCTAGGGACTTATCAATTTTATTTAATCTTTCAAAGAACCAGCTTTTTGCTTTTTTAAGTCTTCGATTTGTTTTCTTCATCTCAATTGAATTAATTTCTGCTCTAATCTCTATGATTTCCTCCCTTCTTTGGGCTCTGGGTTTGGTTTGCTTTTTCTTTTCTACTTGTTGAAGGTGCAGCATTAGGATATTTATTTGTTTCCATTCTGTTTTCTTAATGTGTGAGTTCACAGCTATGAGTTTCCCTCTGAGATCTGCTTTCATGGTATCCCATAAATTATGATAAGCTGTGGTTGAATTTTCATTGAATTGTAGATATTGTTGAATTTCTTGTTTAATTTCATCTGTGGTACATTGGTTGCTGACTAGGGTGTCATTTATTTTCCATGTATCTAGGTGTTTTTTTTTTTTTCTGGTTTCTTTTGTCATTTATTTCCAGTTTCATTGCACTGTGGTCAGATAATGTGCATGGGTAATTTGTGTTTTCTTACATATACTTAAACATGACCTATGGACTAGTTTGTGGTCTATTTTAGAAAATGACCGATGTGCAGCTGAGAAAAATGTGTATTCAGTTGTGTTTGGGTGGAACAAACTGTATATGTCCACCAAGTCCATTTGTTTCAAGCTCTGGTTCATTTCTGTTATTTCTTTGCTAATTTTTTCTGGTTGGCCTATCTTTTTGGGATAAGAGAGTGTTAAGGTCTCCTGTTAAGATTGTTGTCCCGAACCAGTGGGTCAGTTAACGAAGGTCACCTGGGAGAGGAGCGGGGAATTGAAGAGGGGACAAAGGACAGGAGACGTGAGAAATGGAGACAAGACAGGATTCCGATCAAGTCTCGTTTCTGCAGGGGAGGTACTGCGTATATACAGTGGAGGCATAGGGAAATGACGTCGGCGGGTAAAAGGCGTGAGTAACTAAGCAACCTGGTTATGACAGGAAGTCCCAATTCCGGGGCATAGCAGGAGACTTATGGGAAATAGGCGGGGGTAAGAACTAGGAACCTAGCTCATCAGTGGTAGGGGAGGAGGAAGTCAGCATCACTAATGACGCTGATGCACCAAGACAATTTTACAGGTCAGAGGCACTCTGGTGACCATTAAGGGATATATGGCACAGAGTCATAATGTGGCAGATTCATAGGATGTAGGAAAAGACTCACTTGCAATAGTATTGGAGGCCTGGAGTTATTGTGCCTCCCACAGATTGTGGTATTGGATATTAGATTTTTCATATCCATTAACATTTGCTTTATATAGTTGGGTGCTCCCGTGTTTGGTGCATACATATTTATGAGTGCTATCTCTTCCTCTTGAATTTTTCCCCTAACCAGTATATAGTGGCCTTCTTTATTTCACTTCATCATTTTTGGTTTGAAGTTGAGACTGTCTGAGAATAGGATTGCTACCCCTGATTTTTTCTGAGGTGCTGGGGCATGTAATATTGTGTTCCATCCTTTGACTTTCAGCCTATGAATGTCATTATGAGTTAAATGTGTTTCTTGTATACAGCATATTGTTGGATTTTGTTTCCTAATCCACTGTGCCAGTCTACTTCTCTTAATTGGTGAACTGAGTGCATTTACATTGAGGGTTAGAATTGAGATGTATTGACTTA
>NW_004524621.1:1154029-1218104 GCF_000260255.1 Octodon degus | reverse complement strand
TATATGCAGTGTATTATTTGTTGAAACTGTACTTCCGATTTGATTTGAAACTGTCTCATTGCTATCTGTTTATCAAGAAAACTTTGAAAAAAAAAAAGAAATAGCAATGAGACAGTTTCAAATCAAATTGGTAGGACAGTTTCAATAATTAACTCGTTGCATACATACTTCCTAGTGGTTAATTGCTGTACAAGATGCGGACATGATATCCTATTTACAAACATCATTAGAACAAATCCCTCTACTCATTAAGAGAATGTAACTATGTATCTATCCTAACCACTTTGAATACACAGATACAAAATGGACATTCATCTGTATCTCCTTTTTTTGTAAAGTTCTGTCATTTGAATATTATAGGTCTGTAAACTCAGCAAAATATTCTAAAAGAATCCAGTAGCCCATAATAGTATTGAGTCTTCTGCTTGACTGGCAATATGAGAAATTGTTGACCTGAGTCCCCTACAGCTCAACATAACGGCATGGCTTTTCTGTGATTGAGATTTTAAATTCCTCTATATCTCCTTGACTCTGCTTCATGTGATATATTTCTTTCCTGTATTGCTCATTGAAGGAATCCGTCACTTTTCTAATCTCCTCTATTATTTTAGCAATGTCTTCTTTAGAAGAAATTATTAATTCTTTTACTGCAGTGTTTTGTTTTTTTTTCTGATTGGGTTTCTTCCCTATGTTTCTGTAGTTGATTCTTCAATTCAGATGCTATGCATTCTGAAGATTCTTTTATTTCAAAAATTCTGCTCTGAGTTCCTCTATAACTTTCTGCTGTTGCTTATTTACTATCGACTCTATTAATTTGTACATTTGAGCTGAGCTTATAGAAAAGAATTCCTCTCTGAGTTCCTCTATGACTTTCTGATGTTGCTTATTTACTATTGATACTATTAATTCATACATTTAAGCTGAGCTAGTGTCCTCTGCACTTGTTCTGGGTGGGCATTGGGTTTCCTCCATATGTTTCTACATTTGATTCTTTACTGCAGATGTTATTAATTCAGGGATTTATTTTTTTGTTTCCAGTCTGAGTTCCTCTATACCTTTCTGCAGCTGTTTCTTTATTTCAGAAGCCATTGATTCATTGATTTCAGCTGTGTGATTCCCAATTTTTTCTGTGTTAGTGTCCTTTGCACTTGTTATGGGTGGGCTTGGGTTCTGAGATTGCACTTTGCTCCTTCTCATTGGCATTTTGTGTAGCACTGTCTTCTTACTTTTGTTGTAGAGCTTTGGTGCAGTTATAACCTTAGCACCTACTGAAGTTCAGGTGTAGATCTACAAAGTTTGGATTTATCCAGTTGTGCCTGGCTTGGGTCTGGCTGCTGTGCTCAGCTCCTTCTTGCTGCTGCCCTTTGGAGTGAACTTGTTGTGCCCCTGTGGCAAGATGTTCTGCTCCTGGACTAACTGGGTGGTTCTGTCCCCTACTCTCTCTGCAGAGATTGCAGCTGAAGGGTTTCACCTCAGGCCTTTACGCCAAGCCTGAGCTGAGTCTGGAGGAGACAATGTACAGTAGGGGGGAGAGGCAGCTCTCCCACACACTCACTGGGCCTTTGGCTATGACTGGATCTGGGGATCCCCAGAACGTGGCAGAAATTCTCACTGGGCGGGCATGGTAGGCGGGTACTGTGGAGTTTTTGGGGGGTCCCAATGGGGTGGAAGAGGGTCTCACTCATGGTGTGTGTGGGCTGGGACCAGCAGGTCCTGCAGGCATAGGATAACTGGAAGCTTTCCCACACAATCCCCAGGCCTGGGCTAGGACTGGATCTGGGTGTCCTTAGAACGCGGCAGAAATTCTCACGCGGGGGGCAGGTTGGGGGTGTGCTTTGTAGTGCTGCAGAATTATCAAGGGGGTGGAAGAGGGTCTCACCCACGCTGTGCCTGGGCTGGGGCCAGCAGGTCCTGCTGGTGCAGGATAGCCGGAAGCTCTCCCACACACTCTCTGGGCCTGGGCTAGGACTGGATCTCTGGAAGCACATATTCTTTCTCCAGCCCCTGCCTTTCTCTCGGGCTCTCTAAAATCCTCCCTACTTCCTGGATGCCATGAGGTGAGCATCTTGCCTTTGCCAGGCCACTCTGCCATGATGATTTTGCCTTGGAACCAGAACACCTTGTACTGAACCTCCCGAAGCCATGAACCATAATAAACCTCTTTTAAGTTTATGTAGCAACTATTTTTCCTGGAAATAAAAATCAGAGCTAATACAAGTCTGAAACAGCTGGTTTTCTGAAAAATGCTTAGCTTGATGCAGAGAAAATTAGAGGCTCAGAAAGAACATGCACCTTGTTCTCTGTTGCAAAGCACATAGAAGGCTACTGCTGTTATGGGAGGTACTGCCTTCAGGTGTTCTCCTTGCAGTTCTCCTAAGAAGCAGATGTTAAGTGACAACGTTTTCAGAGAAGGTCCCCAGAGCTCTCTTTCTTTACCCAAATACTAAGTTCAGAGATCTGTTCTCCCCAGTGAAACCTGAGGAAGAACTCTTTCTTTGGAAGAACATTTTTAAATCACAGATTCACAACAAACCTGCAGTCATGCCCCGAAGAAGCTTTGCTCTCACTGCATACAGGGACTCACCAGCCTCTGCCATCATTATTTATGAAACATCTTCAGTATTCAAAGTTGCATGACTGTCAGTGCAGAGGGGTCTTTGAAGACATGGTATTTTTCTGCTATCAAACTTACTTCCTAGGGGCTGGTGAGATGGCTCAGTGGTCTAAAGCACCTACTTAGAACAAGTTTAGCAAAGCACAGGGACTGCGGTTTAATCCCCCAGCACCACATGCCAGCCAGCCCTGCCCCGAGGTGGGCTGAGCTGGCCACACACACACACACACACACACACACACACACACATAAAATAAATTAAAAAATTACTTCCTGCCAGTCTCTGCCAATTCCTAGTGCCAGGCTCATGCCAGATACACAAGTCACAGTCACACATGCCTTGGAAGCCTGGTGTTGGGCCACCCTGCAGCTCAGGCTCCTTCTCTTGCCTTCTGGGGTCCACATTCCTCAACCTGGGCTTCTTCTCTAAGCCCACAGGGTGGGGAGGTTATGCAATCCCCCTGATCCAGGCTCCCCTTCTGAGGTCATGAGCACCAAGAACTTTTTGCCAAAGTGATTGCACTATTTTACGTTCCCATTAAGAATAAATGAAAATTCTGATTTTCCCACATCATTAATAACATTTGATGTTGTTTGTTTCTTTCATTACATAAGCCATACTAGTGGGTGTAAAGTAGTATCTTATTGTGGTTTTGACTTGAATTTCCTGAGATAATAAAAACATTGCTTATCACTTTTATATCTGTTTTCTTTGCAGAAGTGTCCATTCAAATATTCCATTTGTTTTTAATTGAGATGTGTTTCTATAGCTCAGCTACAAGTGGCTTTCTTTATTTATTCTACATATGAGTCCCTTCATCATTGATATATGAAACATTTCCTTCCATCTAGTTGGTGGTCTTTTTATTTTGTTGACATTATCTTTTGAGGTACAAAATTATTCATCTTGATGAAGTCTAATTCATCTATTTTTCTGTTTTTTAACATTGTGCCTAAAAATATGTATTACTTAACTCAAATTCACAAGGATACCCTCCTATATTCTCTTCTAAGAGCTTTATAAATTTAGTTCTTGAAGCTCCAGTGGCACAATTGGTTAGCATATGGTACTTATATAAATTTAACTCTTAATACAGAATATGTTTTAGTTAATTTTGGAATATGGAAAAAATAGGTCCATCTTCACTCTTTTGTTTCCAGGCATAACCACTTTTTCCAGTGCCATTTGTCAGTCAAGTACCATTTTGCTAAGAAAAAATTCTTTACATAAATATACAAATGAATGGCCTTCCAACTCTAAAATAATAGAACACTACTACCAGAATACTGCTTACAGGCAACTTATTACATATTCTTTACACATGATAACCAGTTTGCTTAAAGCTAGCTCTGTATAAAGTCTGATCCCAGCTCATGCTCCCACTCTCTGTACAAGCCAGAAAGGGTTCAGCTACCTTCTGCCACATTGATAGTTAGAACTCCCTTCTTATAGTATTTTTACTCAAAAACTAAAACAAAAAACAAAACAAAACACAAAAAACAGTAGATGTGATAAGTTATGCTGTTGAGAGTTATGGCTAATGACATATTTCATTTAAAAAATAAATCTCTATTGAAGATAGGAGAAGCAGGAACAACCCTAGAGTTAGGGCAAGAAGGACTATATCATTTTCAGAGCCTTCCTTGGTTCAAGGACCCAGAGAATCAGTATGGTATTGGCAGACACTCCCGTGTAACAATGCCACTGTGGTGAAGCCTTCCAGACCTGGGCTATGGGTGATGGCTTTCTGTTCCACTCTCTTTAAATGAGATCCAGTAGAGCAGATGTGATGGATTAACAACTGATGGTCAGCTTGTAACACCCACCTGAACTGAACCACCTGAGGATTGTTGCCAGCAGCACAACAGGCAGAGCTGATGAAGAAAAGAAAAGGCTGTTGGGAGCCGGTAGAAACTGTTGTGAAGCTGTTAGGAAGCTGCTTATTCTCTTGTGTGATTCTGCTGGAGGACCATGTCGTGCTGGCTTTCCCAATGAACTCAGCTGTCCTAATCATCATTGTCAGAGTTCAAGACTTCGTTGTCACTGAGAATGGATGTGGTTCATTTTGGAGGAGCTGTAGTCCTCATCTTGAGCATTACTTTTTGGCTCCAGAGGGGAAAATAGTGCACAGCTCAGCCTCATAGAGAAGCTTGTAGCACTGGCTTTCCTAATGGGAACTCAGCTTTCTTTATCTTTGGAGGAGCTTGGGACCTCACTGTTGCTGAGGATGGCTGTGGTACTTTTCAGGGGAGCTCTGGTGCTTACCTTTAGCATTGCTTCCTGCCTCAAGTCCAGAACCCTCAACCTGTTAGCACAGATCCTTCATCCCATTCCCTAGCTTTTACCACTGATCTTTTGAGCCTTCCCAGTGTAGATCTGTCAATCAGCCCTGCCTAAGACACTGTCATTGGCTCTAGGCCTCCAGCTGGACTTGCAGGAGGAATTGTTAAGGGCTCTAGGTCTTCAGCTAGATTCATTCAGGACATTTCCATGGGATCCAGGCCCTCAGCTGAATTCTTTGGTCTTTAGTATGTGTAGAGATTTCCTGCACCCTTTTTGTATGCAATTCTTTGAGTGACTATTATAAATAATTGGCTATTATAAATATGTGTCCTGTATTGTATTATTCCCCTTGAAAAACCCCAAACTATGACAGCAGATAACAAGAAACAAAAAACAATATAGCACAGTCAGGATTTTGGGGTATAGATTAGATTTTGCCAAGCAGATGCTTGCAAGAGATTCCCAGGGGTCAGCATCAAGAGGCGGTGGCTGCACTCCAGGAGCATGGAGAGTTTGTGAGCAAAGTGGTCTTGAAGCTGGTCGCTGGGGTGGTTCTAGCAGTTTCTGAAATCTGGGTCCTACATTTTAGGCACTGAGCTGTAGGTGGTGGCAAAAACAGAAGATTTCCATGTATGATTGGACATTTCCTCACTTAATTCATTTTTTATTGTGTGTAATCAAATCTTGTGCTGTGAGCCTCAAAGAAATTCTGCAAACTTTGCAACTGCATCACATAAATCACCTTTCCCCCCAGTTTTTACATTTTTATTTGGTGATGGATGATGGAAGAATATAATGATTACTGTCCTTGTGACATGTGTTAATTCATTTTTAAATCTCCTTCCTTCCCCCCCTCTCACTTCCCTTCAAACCAGAAATCTTACCAATAAAGGGCAACTAACATATTTTTCTGTAAGTTTTGTTAATTGTAGGCCAATGTTTCTTTTTAGGAAGAGTAAATCTAAAAAAAAAATCAATATGGCTCTGGCTGAAATGAAAAGCCCCCAAACCTGAAAGAAAAATATCCTCGAAGATTTAGAGGAGCATAAAGAGCCTTCTGAAAGTGATTTATCAGAGAAATGAGAAATGTATTATTTGGAAACTGTTTTATGTTTTTACCAGAATACAAGAAGAAAACGACTCATGCAAAATCAGGAAATCAAAATCTACAACAACCTACAATGAAAGAGAAAGGAGTCGGGGCTGGAGAGATGGCTCAGTGGTCTAAAGCACCTACTTAGAACAAGTTCAGCGAAGCACAGGGACCATGGTTCGATCCCCCAGCACCACATGCCAGCCAGCCCGCCCCCTGGTGGGCTGAGCTGGCCACACACACACACACCACTCTCTCTCTCTCTCTCTCTCTCTCTCTCTCTCTCTCTCTAATAAAATAAAAAAAAATATTTAAAAGAAAGAGAAAGGAGGATGAGAATTTAAAATATGAAAACCAGCCAAGACACTGAGAAAATAAAGGGGACCACTAGCTGCATGCATCCACATGGCAAGATCATGGCATGCAGATGTTTGCACCGAGGATGGTCTGGGTGTTGCTGTGAATGTATTCTTATATAAGATTAACATTTGAATAGGTAAGTGTGGAATACAGTCGATCACGCTACACAGTGTGTGTGGCCTCTGCCAGTCACCTGGTGGGTCTAAGAGAAAAAGACTGAGTCTCTCCAAGAAGAAAGATTTTATCCACTGTGTGCTTGCTATCTCTCACTGAACTAGAGCTGAGCATCAGTGCTTCCCTGGGTCTCCAGCCCGCACGCGGACTGCGGACTTGCGAGGCTCGGTAGCATGAGTCAGGGAGCAGCTTCTCTTTTCTCTCTTCCTCTCTCTTCTTCTCCTCCTCTGCCACCTCCCCTGCTCTCTTTCCAGCACTATGGAATGAGCTAGGCAAGGGGTCTACCAATGAGCTATATACCCCAGACATTTTTAAATTTTTCTTTTGGAACAAGGTCTCACTAAATTTCCCAGACTGGCCTCAAACACATGTTCCTCCTGCCTCATACACTCAACCAGCTAGAATCACAACCCTGTGCCACTGTATTTGATAATTTTCATGTTTTACATTTTTACTCTAGTCTACATTTATCATCTCCCTTATATGATTAGCTTTACGTTTGTAATTCTGTCATTTTTTAAATTTGTCTCATTTAGTTACTTTTTTCTGCTATCTTCAACCTACTTAAGGTAAATTTTCCCTCTCATACATTTTTAAAATTCTTTAGTTCTACAAATTTTTCTTTATGTGTGTGTTAGAAAGCCATATATAAATAAATAAATAAACAAAATTCGTCTCTTTCTCATTCTTTCTCTCTGCCTCCCTTGTCTCCCACTTCTCACCAAGCTACATCTCAGGCCTTTTTAGACTCTTAGAATTTTTGCAGCAGTTTTCCTGTGCTGCCCACTGTGCCTTATAACTTGTACTCCGGCCTCACCAATACTTGAGATTCTATCAGCTGCATGAGACCTACCTCGTTGGTTTTGTGCTTGTTATTGCTGTTGTCATCAAATGCCACCTAGGTGAAACAGTGTGCTTTCCCACTTCCTCTGACCCCGGGCTATTCCATTTGTACTTCTGGAGGCTACTGACCACCTCTTGATCCCTTGCTCTTTTATCTGTCCAGAAGAGCGAAACAACAGACCCCTCTTATATTAATACCTGTGGACAGAATAAAACTTAGGAATCAGGCCAGCATTGGAATGCTGTGTCTGAATTTTACAGGCTATGTTGACTTGGATTCTTTCTCTCTCTTTGTTTTTGTTTTGTTTTGGTTTGTATTTGTATTTTTTCCCTATAAAATGGAGAGAGGAGTACACTTAGCCAATATTTGGGGGAGAATTAAAAGAGATGAAATAAGTCATGTGCAGACAGCACTGATTTCTCAGTCCTTGGAACAGAATTCTGGCATGAACCAAGGACTAGAGACCTCACCCTCAGGCTGAGTGAAAGAACATCACTCACTACTGGAGCTCAGGGGCTCCTCTGTGACACAAGTCCCTTAGAAGTCACTGAAATTGGCAAGATCCCAGTCTCAGCTAATTAGGCCCTGAGGCTGCCTCGGCTGCACTCCTGGCTTCTAAGGACACCAGCGTCATCCCTGTGACATGGCACTCTCACTTCTCATTCATTCCTCTCTCTGGAAGGGAGCCCAGCCAGAGCCACGAAGACCAGTCGTTCATTCTGTGTCAGGGGTCTTTCGCTCCTCACTCTACCCAACATCTGCTGCTGCCACCTGCCATGCCTCCCGCCCTTCTTCCCATCCCTACTCTATAGTATAGCCCAGGCCTACAGCATTAGCTGCTTGATGTATGGCAGTGGCTGTGTCGGTGGCAGCCCTTCCACATTCCTGTGCTTTGGTTATGTTGCCACTGGAGCATCCTTCCACAGGAACAAGAATGGGATCATCTGCATAGCTCCTGCCCACTGGAAGAAGGCACAGCTCTCCCTTTCTGTCACTGGGATTATTAATGGAGCCAATAATCCACAGGAGACAACTGGACAAATCTGTTGAGAGCTCCCTTTTCTGGTCTTTCAGAATTTAATCTTCTTGGTACAGTCTTCAGTGACCTTGGTGGCCTAGGCTCTGCTGATTTTGCAGCTCCAAGCCATCCCACTCTCAAGTGCAATTTGACACTCTTCCTACCTTAAGCCACATGGGTCCTCTGAGAGCAAACCACTATTTTCTGTTCCTCAGCATCCCACCTGGTTTTCCTATACCTGGGGTGTCCCTAACCTTGGTCTTTACTGTATAACACTCACACAGCCGACCTGCTCAGGCCAGGATGCAGTTTTCCTAAGCATCCCTCTCATGTTCTCACACAGGCTACTCCTTACTTACTAACCTACATTTGAGCTCTCCCCTTGCTATGGGTTGGCAAACCTCCTGAGTGTCACCATTCCCAGGAGCCGGAGCCTTAGCCTTAGCATCTGCCATTCCCAGAGTGCTCCCCTTCTGTCTGCACGTGCCATGTGGCTGAGCCTGAGCCTCAACACCGGCATGCCCTGGGCAGAATGGAGATGCACACAAGTATGGCTGAGCCCTAATCACCCTATCAGCATGGAGCAAGTCCAGAGGCAACAGCAGAAGGGATCAAGAATCTTCTGGAAGAAAATTCAAACCACAGGAGAATCAGCAGCTGTGAAAACTTTGTTACCTGTTGTTGTTGGTTGAACTGGTGGCCTGATGTGAGAGGAGCAAGGGGGTCTGTACTGGGAGACAGTCGGGGAGTGAAAAAGCACCCAGGATCTCTGTGAATGAAGGTTTTCTTGCTCAGTCAGGCTATCTTTGCCACACCACACACAAGCACATACACATGCGTGTTCATAGGCACACATACCTCTGTATATGCCATACACACATACATGCTCTCTCGTACATGCACATACATCCATGCACACTCATGTACATACAGCACACCCCCTAGCCGGCTCCCATCCTCTGCATGCCCTGCTGTCTTCACTTGGAATGACCAGCAAAGAGCCTGGCACAAAGCTCCCAGTGAAAGCATGATTGGTTTCTTTCTTTTTTTTTTAAATGTATTTGGTTGCCACAGGGTCTCACTACACAGCTCAGATTCATAGTGATCCTCCTGTTTTCAACCTCCCCACACTGGAATTACAGGTGTTTGCCATTACAGTGGACTCTGTGGCCAGCTCAGCAAACCCTGGGGGCAGGGCTGGCGCAGCATGTGGCGCCGGGGATGGAACCATTGTCCCTGTGCTTGCCTAAGCTTGCTCAAGCAGGTGCTTTAGTCTGCTGAGCTGTCTTGCCAGTCCCTGGCTGCTTTTTTATTGTTAGCATGATCTCACTTGAAGAGCCCCAAACACCAGGGCTCACATGAGGTGACTTACTGTGCAGTGCGCAGCAAGGCTGGCAAGTGGCTCGCTGCAGACAGTCCCTGCCTAATGCAGCTACCAGCAAGCACCCCTCGAGAGGAGGACTGGGCCAGGCATGTGGCACAGAACAGCACCCTCCTCCCTCCAGGGCCAGTGCAGTGATGAAGTACTGTCCTATTCAGATCAGCCCCAGACCTGTCCCATCGATATCCTGGTGACATCCTGAAAAGGAAGCCGGCGGTGGCTGCTATCAGCAGACAGGACTCTCCATCTCGATCATTTGGGATTATAAATGGAGCTCTCAGGCTAAGGGGTAGGGTCTGTGCACCTCTCAGCAGCTAAGCGCTCAGTGAATGCCGAGGACAAGACAGCTGCAGGGAAAGTGACAAAGACAGCATTCTGTCTCCCCTTCACCCTGCTTGGCTTTGCAGTCACCAATTAAGAGGCAATGCTTGGCTGAAAGCACAGTTCCTGTCATCGCTTTTCAAATTTTAATCTGTTTTACAGAATGTCATCCTTAAAGTACCTTGAGGAATTTCATCATAAGAAATAAAAAATTAAACTGTACTTCAGGCAAGAATAACCTTATATACCCTTGAGACGAAAAGAAAGTCCTGGCCTCCTAGCCCACTTTCTGACAGCACTTTGCTTTGTTGTTTTATTATATCTTGGGGTCAGGAAAAATGTTCTTAATGAAAATTTCAGGTGAGTTTTCTGTCCATTCAGAAACACAGGAATGAATTCAGAGTAATTTATCACCATTTCCTGTGTGATTATCTTATGGTTTGTTTGGTTCAGTTATCAAATGGTCCAAGGATTACAGCTTTTAGATATGGGTCCTATACTTAGATTGAAGTTTCATTTTTGTCATAATAACTTAAAAACTATAAAAAATGATTACTATTTTTTACTAATTTATTAACAATTTCCCAAATGGCTACTATGAATTCCTATCAATCTACAAATTATATTTGAATGAAATCTTAAAAGTACATGTCAGATATAATTTGAGAGAAAAAAATAATATGAATAGTTAATGTTTAAAGAACATGAACCCTACTTCTGTATGGTGCCATATACTTTACACATATTTGCTTTTAAGTTTTACCTCATAGCCTCATCAGATAGGTCACATTTTCATCATTATTCATGATTTGAACACCAAGGCCTTAACCATTTAAGAAACTTATTGAAAAATCACAGATGGACTATGAAGTATACTAGTGGCTAATGTACCATGGTAGATATTGTGTTAAACACTTAAACTTCTTCCTACCTGTCCTGCTAATTGCTCTGTCCCTCTTTTTTCACCCTTCTCTCCTCTCCTCTCCTCTCCTCTCCTCTCCTCTCCTCTCCTCTCCTCTCCTCTCCTTCTTTCCTTCTTTCCTTCCTTCCTTCCTTCCTTCCTTCCTTCCTTCCTTCCTTCTTTCCTACAATGTTCATAACATAACTGCTGTGCACCGTGGAAGTTATCAGACACCAAATGTTAGAACAGTGACCAAGAGACAAGGTTCTATGTTGTGACATTTGTCCTCTTGCTCAGGGAATCAGCTGTATATTACAGTGAATGAATATGATCTCAAAAGATATGAGCGAGTGCTAGGAATCAGTGATGTCACAGTATCTTTGTCTGGAGATATAGCTCAGCACCACAAGCACTTACTTGGTAAGCACAAGGTCCTAAGTTCAGTTCTCAGTACCAAAAAACAAAAAAAAGAATCTTTGTGAGGACCTTTTATGCTAATAAGTCAGGGCTAGTTTTCCTGCTGGAGTGACACTGGAATGACAGGAAGAAACCAATGTGGGGAGCTCACAAGAAAAGGAATTTCAGGTGGATGGAGTTAATCCTCTCAGTAACTCTGAGATAGGAACGATTATTCTCCTCATAATGACAAAGGGACGCCCAAGCATATTAAAATCCCTGCAGTCACAGTCATGAAGTCAGCCTGGTGCATTGCTGGTGTCTACCTCAGGTATGCCAAGTGTTAAAGCAGTTTTGTCATAAAGTAAAGCTACTGAACATTTAGTGGATGTGAGTATTACACTTATGGTTTGCATCTAGATGTCCCTCTAAAGCTTCATGCAATCACAGTCAATATCTTTGGAAAATGACTGGATCATAGAGGCTTAAAGTTGATTGGCTGTTAGTAGGCAGGGTCTGGTGAGGAGAGGTAGGTCACAGAAGGCTCTGTCTCCTTCCGAGCTCCTCCCTTTCCTCTCTGTTTTCTGTCCTCCACACCCCTCTGTGGTGTCATTCCGCCTTGGAGCCAGCTGACTATGGACAGAATCCTCTGCAAACCGTGAGCCAAAATGAACTTCTTTAAGTTGTGGGTGTTGGGCATTGTGTTCCAGGGACAAGAAAATGACTAAGGCACACACACGTGCATGCACACACACACACACACACACAGAAAAAACACAGCAGCACACCCTCTGTATGTATAACGCATGTACAGAGAGGGGTGAGATGCAGGTGCGAATGGTTGCACATGAGGGTGCACTTACTGATCAATTTGCAGATGCTTGAGCTTGCAACATCATTATAGCATTTATAATTTTTTTAAAAATGTCCTTGTAAAAATTATATCCAAATGCTTGGCTAACCTTTGAAATGTGCCTCTTGGAGAAAATACCCTGTATAGATTTAGCTAAAAATTCTAATATGGGGGGCTTGTGGGTTAGCTCAGTTGTTTAAGTGCCTTCTGGGGCAAACCCAGTCAGGCCCAGGGGACTGCAGTTCAGTCCCCAGCTTCCCATGTCTTACCAGACCTACCGTTAAGGCAGCCTGAGCCAGCCAAAAAAAAAAAAATCCTAAAAATGCCAATATGTCTAGAGCTATTAATAAAAAGAGCTATACTAGAAAGGACCAGCCAGTTATCAATAAAATTTCTTCGCAAATATTTAGCTTGGTTTTCTTTAAATAATAATCATTTTCATTTTCATGATAATGATTTTCATTTACATGATAAGAAAAATATACTGCAGCACTAGGTCGCTTGTTTGAATACTTTTCCCTGAAGAAAAAAAGATGTGAAACATTAGTAAGGAAGACGTTCACTTTTCTCTGAGGAAAAGAGTTAATTATTGGAACTGTCCTACCAACTTGATTTGAAACCATCTCATTGCTATTTGTTTCATAATAAAATTATGGAAAAAAATGAAGTTCAGTTTTCTCTGAGGAAAACAAAGCACAAGCACAGCAGGCTCCTGAGTGTTCAGCAAGGTGTGAAAGCCTCGCCCTGGAGCCTTGTGAGTGCAGCAGGCTACCAGGAACACTCTGGAAAGCCCCCCTTGGCATGGAGCCATTGCACAAAGATAGCAACAAGTTTATTGGATGAATGCCATTATTGTGGTGCATTTGTGAATTTTCCATTGGAAGATGCTGGCCACCATGGAACTCTACCTATAACTGTTTTGTCAGCCAAGATCTTTCCCACCCTTCTATTTTCCTTTTGACTTGTGCTAAAAATCAGTAAGAAAAGACAAGAGCCATGTTGTATGAGTTCTCCTTTCTGAAGCGTTTTTTAATAATAAAAATTGCTTTCCAACAAATTACTCCTGGAATCTAATCAAGGCCAAGATCGAATCATCTGCTTTAAACATTTTTACACTTTTGTAGTTTAGGAGGTTGTGGTGGATTGATAACTGGTGGTCAACTTCTAACACCCAGCTGAACTGAACCAGTGGAAGAGGCCCACCTGGTTATTGTTGCCAGCAGTGCAAGAAGCAGAGTGAAGAAGAGAAGCTCTTTGGGAGCTGTTTAGAAGCTGGTGGGAGCAGTTGGAGCTGTTGGTTTTCCTAGGGCTGCTATTGGTTCTTTTGGAGTACCTTGTCATGCTGGCTTTCCTGATGAACTTGGCTGTCCTCTTCACCAAAGGAGCTCAGGACCTTGTTGTCCTGAATGGCTACGGTGCAGCTTGGGGGACCTCTGGTCCTCACTTTGAGCATTGCTTCCTGGCTCTGGAAGGGAAGATATTGTACACAGCTCAGGTTCCTGGGGAATCTTATTGCATTGGCTTTCAGGCTGGGAACTGAGTTTTCTTCATCAGCAGAGGAGCGCAGGACATCACCATTACTGACCATGGCTGTGGTACTTTGGGGCCATCTCTGATTCTCACTTTAAGTGTTGCTTCCTGGCTCCGATTCAGATCCCTCGGCCTACTATCACAGACCCTTCATCCCATTGGAACAGACTTTCTAGCTTCCATGACTGACCTTCGGCTCTTCCCAGTGCAGATTTATGACATGAGACAGTATCATGGGTTCTAGGCCTCCAGCTGGATTTGTGCGAGGCATTGTTAGGGGTTCTAGGTATTCAACTGGACTCATGCAGGACATTACTATGGGATCCAGGTCTTCAGCTGTGTTCACTGGTCTTTAGTGTACAGGCAAATTTCCTACTCTCCTTGCATATGATTCCCTGGATTACTATTATAATAAAATAACCTTATACAATATATGTCTTGGATTGTGTTGTTCCTCTTGCAAAACCTCAAAGTACAACAGAGGTCTAGTGTGCAATTTATAGAGAGGAGAAAATAAGGCCAGTGGCCATATACACTTGTTTTAAAGCTTAGGTTCTTAATTATCAGGCCACAAAGAGAGCAACAGTCTGTTGACAATGGCAATTAGGAAGTGTGTGTTACTCCCACTCCCCAAGAGAAGGGATTTTCTAGCCTCTCAGGCCACGTGGTCTGTACCTGGGTCTGCCAGGAGCAGAGGGGGCAAGAGGAAAGCAGAGATAGGAATTTCTACTGGAAGAAAGGAGTGAGACAGTGTGAACAGGCCAGACAGGTTTAGAAGCCACTAGCTGGAATACTTAGAGTGGCCTCCAGGGTTTAGAGGACGTTGCTAGTTGTCTGGTACCTGGCCCTGGGGTTGTCAGGGCACAGAATAATTGCCTCCTAGAGCAGAAGACTCAGATAGATGTGGTGACTCACCCTATGGGCTCTGACCTGGCTAGTTTGCATAGGAATGCTACGCTCCAGGGAAACTCCTTTACTGCCTTGGAAACTGCCTCACCTCTCTGTCTCTCTTGCCAGTCCTCAAGATCCAGATGCTAGAGCACCAAGAACACAGGCAATGGATGTAGCTTAGTGCAAAGACTCTGGGTTCAATCCCCAATGCTCCCTCCCCCAAAATATAGACAATAAGGAAATATAGTGACTATAGTTTGGCAGCAAGGTAAAATGAAGATACTTTTGTTTTCCATTGCCATGCCCTTGATTGCAACAGATGAGTGATTTAACATCAACTTGCGATCACACCATAGTCCTAGGAAGGCACCATAGTCCTAGGAAGGCATGTGCACACTGCAGAGCCTGCTTCAGTGCTGTCTGTCTTCTTAGGCCGAAATGGAGCCATGGGGACCAGCGCTGTCATCCCACTTGAGGCTCACGTGCCATCAAGCTCACAGGTTTCTGGCCAAATTCAGAAACTTGTGATTGTAGGGCGGAAGTCCCCATTTTCTTACTAGCTATTGTGTTGGGGTTGCTCTTAGCTCCCAGGCAACCCTAAGTCCAGGCTGTGTGGCTTCTTCTATGGACTATCCACACTTGTCTGTTTGCTTCTCTGAAGCCAACAAAAGCAGGTCTCTGACTCCTAGATGGGAAGAACTGGTCTGATGAGAACCAGCCCACTCAGGGCAATCGCTTTTGCACTAGTTTAGCAGTATGGGGATCTTATTTGCATCTGCAAAATTGCACCACCAAAGAAGTGCTATCATATCCATAGCCCTTGCCACACTAAGCAGGAAAGAATTATCCAAGGGCATGGATCACAATGGAACACTGCCTAGCATACAATTAAAAACAAGCTGTGTAAGTTTCTCCTTTCCCATCTGGAATGTTTTCTGTATTAACATGCATTTGTCTATTGAAAATTAGCATTAAATAACATATGGCTTCCCAGCAGGGGTGTTTGGATGCTCCCTTTGAAAGCTGACTAACTCCTATGACTCATCCTTGTGTCTGGTCTTAAGACGACCCATAATGCAAGTACCCAAGAGGGTTGGTGAACGCTCCTGACAAGTTTGCCCAGTGGTGTTGGTATTTGTGGGCATTGACACGCTGAGCAGCAACGGAAACGTCCTCCCACGGGGACTCTGAGTACTAAGTGTACACTTTAGAGAAAAAGCATCACACAGTACATGAAAGATGAGAAAATTTGAGCGCCCGAGCAGCACGGCCCTTTCTCTTTCTTTCTCCGTGGCTCCGAGTTGTGCATTCCTAAATTCTGTAAGGCATCCAAATTCTGGGGCCTTCCTGCATCAGTCATCATATGCTACAATACTTTAAAGAAAATATGGAAGGAATGGGGTGGAGTCCAGGCTCTAGCTACATTTATTGTGAAGAGGAGTGAGAGTTTTGGTCTTTCTCAGCCTTTCAGCAGTCCCAGCCTCACTGTTAGCTAGAATGTTCCCTCAAAATGTGTGATGCAATTACAGGTTGCATGTGATATCTCCTATAAAGACCCATGAATGAGAAAAACAAAGTTTGCGCATTGGGTGTGCCTGAGTGACCCTTCCCAAATGGAACTGTCTCCTTCACCCCACTGTTGAGCCAATCTGAGAGGCCATTCATTCCAAGACTAATTTTAAATAATCTGTAAAAGTCAGGCCAATTCTGGGTTCAGTCCAGAGGTTGTATGTCTGGTGTAAAAGTGTTGTATTTAACTACAACAACTTTTATTGGTCCTGAAAATGGGTTTATAAGAATAAATCAGCAGTTTTACAATACTGGAGATCAAACTTAGGACCTTGCGCTTGCTGGACAGGTGCTTATGAAGCTGAGCTATCCCCCCAGCCTAAAACCAGAAGTTTTCTTTTTTTTTTCTTTTTCTTTTTCTTTTTCTTTTTCTTTTTCTTTTTCTTTTAAGGAAGGAAAGGTTTATTTAGCTCACAGGTACTGGAGAGTTCAGTCCATATTCCGCTGGCTCCAAGGCAAACAACAGCTGTTCAAGTGGCAGAAAACAATGAAGAGCAGAGGAGGAGCAGCAGCTGCGGTGGCGTCCATCAAGCCTCTCTCTTCCTTCTACATGGCGCACCTACAAAGATCAAGCTCCTCTGAAATCTGGGACTTCTCCACGGAAGTGGGGCTGGGCGGTAAGAAGCCCTCTTCAATTCCTGGGTCCTGCCCACCTGCAGGGCTAGGCCCCCCAAGCTGAGAACTGCCAGACCTGATTCAGCCAAGTTGACATAATGTATCAACTAACACACCTCCCAACAAACAAACAAAAAACAAAAAACCAAAGCCATGTATGACATGCTCACAGCTAACATCATAGGTGAGATTTGGAAGATTTTCCTCTAGGATCAGGGACAAAACAGATGCCAAGTTTTATTATCTGTGTGTATTTCTATTAAAACCAGCAGTTTTCAACAAGCGGTTCCTTCCCAGTTGGCAATAACCAGGGACTTTTTAAATTTTCATAACAAGGAAGTCGCTGTTGACATATAATGGTGGAGGCCAGGAATGCTCCACCTTATAGCGTAGAGGCAGCCCCCACAACAACCAAGGAGTCCTACTCAAGCTCAGCAGTGCTGAGGCTGGGAAAGCTTGGACTAAATGGAACTCTTGGCCTGGAAGCCTCTGTGATTCCCACCAAGGCAAAGCTGGTGGCAAGACTAAGACAAGGACAGACTGATGCCCCAGAGCATCAGCACCGCCATTAGCACTGCCGTGCCTTCTTCTTCCCCTTCCCTAGATAGAATGAGCGCTCTTCTTACTCCTAGAGGTCAGCCCCATAGAAGACTCAGAGTAGCAGGAGTGAAAGCCTAGACTTCCATAGAAATGGTGCAGACGAGAGGGGCCATGCGGCCATTGCGAACCTTCCCCTCGGGCCTGCTGACTTCTGAGGGTGGAGCGGAGCCCAGGCGTTCCTGCTGTCCACCTTGCTCTCCACAGAGGCAGATCCTAGTGAGTCACGGTGTGTGCCCCTGCTATCTACTTTCAGGATAAAAAGGGAAAGTTCAGTTCAATGAACTGATATAAGAGATTCTATAAAAAAGAAAAACTATATAGTTCTTGGTGTTTATGCAAAAGCAATTTAAATATGCTCTACACTCAAATCTAATGGGCCTTGATCAGAGCAACCACATTTTGTACATTTATGTTAAGCTCTAGAAAAATGAAAAATGAATAGAGACAATATTTTACTTTTTTTTAGAGGATGAAGGATAGGGAGAAAATAGTGAAGCCAAACATTCTGAAGTGTTTCTGTCATTCACATCTCTGAGTAAGGGACACAGGGCTTTGTACTTAATCTGTGAGCGCGAGTGTGACTGAGTCTTTGGACACAGGGAGCCTGGGTATGATGGCTCCTCAGCTGTGTGTCCTTGAGTGGGTTACCTGACCTCCTTTTCTTGTCTATCCTGTGGAGATAATAATAGTGCCTTTGGATAGGATTGTTGTCAGAACTAAATGAATAAATAATTATAAGATATGGCGTGACTTTCAGATAATGTTCTGTGTGACCTTCAGGTATGCGTGTGACCTTCAGGTAAGGTTTTGTATGTGTCTGTGGATTTGTTCTAAGGCCTCTCTTTACCTGGGAGCCAGTAGTCCCCTTCTGTTGCTAGTTACAATGTTATGCAGAAAAAAAAAAAATCTGATACCAAAGTAGCATACCATTTTGTGGAATTTTCATGAACAAGGACAAAACAGAGAGTTGTTTTTATTATTATTATTATTTTTTTTTTCCTCGAAAGCCTTCAGGGCACTTTTGGCCAGCGGGAGAGTTGTGAGGTTCGAACTCCAGCAACCTGAGGCTGACAGCTTTGTGGAAGCAGCCACTTAAAGGCCTGAGCTAGGGCCAGGCCCCCTATTATTATTATTATTGTTAAGCCAAGTTTTCCAAGAAACTCTATGTACTGGACTTTAGAGAAGTGGCCTCATTTTGGTGAAACTGAGATTTTCCTCTGGGGCTTTTCCTGCTCCTACGAGACAACTTGTCAGATCCTTTCATCGTATGTCTGCTTTTCCTGATCTTCCGGGGTGCTGAGCAATGCTGTTATTTGATTTTGAGGCAGAAGCCTGGAGCTGAAGAAGGTCCTAGAATGAACTTGAAGACAGTGAAATCTAATAGTTCCATTTAGCCCCAGGGGACAAAGACCTGGAAGGAAGATGAGGCACAAGGCCAGCCAGCCTGGATCTGTACTTACGGATGGTCCCCCTCCCGCCTAGAACCCTTAAGCCCTACTCAGAAGTGAGAGGCTGGAGAGGAGGAGAGGAAAAGCCCTAGGGCAACACTGGGAAGATGCTACCTCTTCCCCTCTTCCACCACGTTGGGCCTGGGATAGGCTGATGGGACTGGGGCTGCCCTGCCTGGTCCCTACCCTTAACCACACAAAGTCAGATCCAGTCTGCCTCCCTTAGAAACACTTAGTGCTGGGCCTTCTTTCTAGTCTTCTGGTCCCACAGCCTCCTCTGCTGGTAGGAGGGAAGAGAAGTTTACCAAAGAGGAGGAAAAGGCTGGCTCAGTGCCCACTCATTACCCAGCCATAAATACTAATCATGTTGCTTGTACCCTAAGCGTGTTCACAATTGTTAGCTCATTCACCCCTTCCTGGATATTGCAAGTGGCCACTTGTGCCAAGAACGAGAGTATACAGGCAGGGCTGAGCCTTGGGCCAGTACCCAGGTCAGTGGCAGAGCTAGGATCTATTCAGAGAGCATTGCCTGAGCAATGCTTTGTGCTGTGGGGTCAGCACAAAGCCCACTGCCTTCACCCTCCTGTCCCTACCCAGAGCTGGGCCGCAGTGCAGCTGATGTGGAGCACACGTGGCAGGCACAGTGGTACCCCAGGAGCTGTCAGTGAGATGAGGAGTGGCAGGTGTGAGCCAGCCCCAGTAATTGGAACCAAAGGACTCCCTCTGAGGTAGATATAATGTCCCTCTGGCCCCAATTTCATGGGTACATTTATTAAAATTTGACCTCCACTCTCCACAACCAGACCCCAGCCCCATAAGGAAAGGATGACTGCTTCCTTGGCTGCACTTGGCACAGGCCCTATTACCACAAAGGTTCTGATATACCAGGAGTGGCAGTGGGCCCTACATGTCCTGAGAGGTGACACCTCTTCATCCAGCTCCTTTGGCTTGGGCATGGCCACCAGTCGTAGGGCACCAGTTCAGGAAAAGGATTTGGAGGGAAAGAGTAAGAGGGACTCTGGTATGATACAGTAAGCCATATCTGTGCTCACATGTTATGTGCTATCAATGTAATGTGTTACTAACGTGACATCATTAATGTACTATATAATTATGTAATTGTGGTATACAATGCATTAATGATATAATATGAAGGGTGTTAATACATCATTTATATCATTTTCATTTATGGTATATCTTAGTGCAATATTTAATGTATTATGAAGGCAATATATTTGCTGATATAATATACATGCATTAGCAGTATAATGTGTCATTAATGTAACATAATGTACACAAATGTGGTAAGTTATGCATTGACATAATGACATAATGCATAACTTACCACATTTGTGTACATTATGTGTAAATTTCTAATAATATAATACATAATGTACATCGTGTGGATATATTATATGTATTAATACCATATTCAGTGTGTTACTAGTGATACTTACTAGAGTAATATGTAATGTGTTGTCAATGAAGCATAAATGGTAATGTGTACAGCTGTTAATGTCATGCATATTAATGCAATGTGTAACATGTGACTATGTAATGGCATTAATTAATATAACACCCACGGATAAAGACAATGTGGAATGTGATACCACTGCAAGGTAAGATGAGGGTGGCTGCTGGGAAGGGATCTTGGCAGAGGCCTTGCAAGGGTGACCTGTCCTGGTCCAGGTTCAGGCTCCAAGCTGTGAGGAGACAGAATCATGGGCACAAGGGCCCAGGGAAAGCCCTGGGCTTTCCACAGTGTGAGGGGAAATCCACAGGAACTGGAAAGGGAGCCTACCACTCCAATGTGTACCCCCACCACACACATACAAACTGTAGTATTTTTGAGGAGCAATAGTATGTAACTTATTTTGCTCCATAACTCTTTTAAAAGGTAAGTTTTAAAGGTTTTCAAATTAGTGAATACCTTTTAAAGCCCCTTTTGAAACACCAGATACTCTAGCTTTTCTGGGAAGAGAGGAAAGACATTGTTAGATAGGTGGATATAATAGAGTAGGTTTACTGTTAGAATCAATTATTTATGTGCGTTTGTGTACATGCACATGTGTGCATGTATGTGTGTGTGTGTGTGTGTGCACATGAGTGTATGTTCTATGCTTTCTTTTTATAAGCATTTCCCAAATCAACACTGTTGACATTTGCAAAAGGACCATTCTGCGCGGGCCCAGGGGCAAGGGGCTGTGCTGTCCTCATGGAGGCTCAACAGCACCTAGTCCTTACTGCTTGACTTCAGACACACTCCACCAACCGTGACAACCAAAGCCAAAACACAGCTAAGGGACCCAGCCAAGGTCAAGTCACCCACAGTAGAAAGCTGCCCCCACCCTCAGAGTGACAGCAACACTCCCACTGGCCTGCTTCATACCTGACCTCTGATCTCGCTTGCAGTGCCCTCATCTGTGAAGTGGGGTGGTGGTAGTGGATCCAAGGACCAAAGTGACAGAGGTGGGTAGATTCTGTTCTTGTTACCGGGCATGTGAAGCCCTAGATTGGTGAGGGAAGGAAAGTGCGCTTGTGTAAACAAGCAAGACACTGAGAGGAAGTTGAGAGGGAGAAACTAGGCAGGTCTGTGTAACAGTGAGCCCTCCTTCCTGGAGCACGTGGCCTGCTGGTGTTCACACAATGGTGTTGTGAGGCAGCTCTGGGCCTGCAAAAACACCAAGTGCTCCATAACAACAAGGTGCTTCTCAGAGCATACATGGGCACCATGTGGCAGTGGGGCAGACAGCTGGCTCGGCCCACAGAGACCTTCACTGCCTACTTTTGTTTTTGCATGCTGAGGGTCTAACCCAGGACCTGCACATTGCACTACATCCCCACCTGTTTTTTGTTTTCTTAAATTTCAGACAAGCTCTTTCTAAGTTGCAAGAGTTTCCCTGGTAGGTTTTGAACCTGCTGTCCTCCTACTTCAGCCTCCCAGACTTCTGGGATTATGGGTGTGCACCTGGCTCTTTTGATTGTGTTATATTTAGTAAATGAGATTTACTCCAGGTTTTCCCTTTGTCCAGAGCTTCTCTTTCCTGCCGGGCTGTAGCCTGCTCCAGCCCCTGTCGATAACTGTTAACAGAGTAAACATATGAGAGGTGCACCACCCTCAGCCATAAGAAGACCACACCTGCTCCTTCTCACTAGACAAATAGAAAATGCTGATAGAGTCACATATGGGTTCAGGCTCAGCATCCTGGTCTCTTGCTACTGATCATCTGCCCTTGTGGCTTTGCAAGAGCACTTCCAGTTTGGGGTCCTGTCCAGGCTCTTGACATCCTAAGAAAAGAACCAAAGAAGACACCCAAGAGCAGCAGCAGGGCCAGTGATTGATTTGGAAGAGGAGAGACAGGATACATTCCATAGGGTGGAGCAGGCCAGTGGGAACTCTGGGCACTGCAGCATTTGATGCTGAGAGTCTCAAGCCTCACAGTTTGGGATGGGATTGAGGGTTTAGTCTAAGGTTTCACTCCTGCCAAGGAGTGCCCTGACTCAGCCCTTCCATGGGGCAGTGGAATTTTTGACCTTATATGACCCTTGTATGAGGTACTGTTTTGACATCTACAGCCTATAGGAATCAAATCTGCATAGTCAGTGACATGGAGATTAGGGCAGCGGTTGGCCTGGGGTCACAGACCACTAGGCTCAGGTGATGTATATAAGCTACATTACTTGATTGCCTCCTCCCAGACCTGGGCATCCTGAGCCTGAGCTGTGTTTATTTTGGAAGGTGTACCTAATTTTGGAAAGTACCTCTGAACAGGTTCTCCTTTTCTCTCTGCTGTTTCCTTGGTTAGCAGATACTCCAGATCTGGTGCAGAAAGTGTGCTCTAAGATGGGCCAGTCCTTTTTTGTCTAGCCTCTTCTTACGCCACTTCCAGTCTCCAGAGGACAAGTGTTTGGTGAGACAAAGAGCAAGATGTGTCCAGAAGTCAACAAGAGTGGCTAGAAAGCCACAGAACAGAGACTTCTTCCAGAGGTGCCACAGGTGCCCTTAAGTCTGGTACAGATAAACCAACTCAGATGAAAGCGCTGGAGACAAGAACCCGCGGCGCGAGGGGGCAGGTGGAACAGATTGCTTTCCACACATACAGCTTCCCTTTTCAGCCAAAAAATACCCCCAA
Source organism: Octodon degus (assembly GCF_000260255.1). NCBI lineage: Eukaryota > Metazoa > Chordata > Mammalia > Rodentia > Octodontidae > Octodon > Octodon degus. Next base: position 1,195,079 of record NW_004524621.1, on the reverse strand, counting down.
AACAAAGACATCATACTCTATTAAGAATGGGGCTGGTGTGTGTGTGTGTGTGTGTGTGTGTGTGTGTGTGTGTGTTGAAAACAAAATTCAAATTCCCAAGTGAAACCAAGAGGTCCAACTTTTTCTTGATTATACAATTTCTGGGAAGAATGAGGAGATGGGGCAAGGTTGCTGTCATCATCTGGACCCCAAACAGTTTGTCAAGTGGAACACATGGGGAACGTTGGTCTTTCTGACAGCCCATCACCCCTGGTGTGCTGATAAAAAGAAATGAAAAAGATTCAAATTGTGTAATTGTCGGTGAGTGTGAGGATGATCAGGGAGGAGACCTTTGAAGCTCATTTCTTTCCATGTGTCACTGTTTGTCATGTTCTGCATGCTTTTGGAGTAAGGACCAGCTTGAAAGCAGGCTGCTGCTGTCAGCCAGGTGGGAAACAGATGGCCAGGGAAGGAGAGAGAGCCAGGAAGGCCAGGGGGCAGGTGCGGAGCCTGGGCCTGCAGACCAGCCTGCTCAGTCCAGGTGCCAGGACTCAGGTCAACTCCTGGGACTTTGCTAATGCCACAGAGCTTGACTTTGTCTTCTGTGTCATTGCTGAGCTCAGGGCACATGCTCCCTCTAGTTATCTCCTGAGTAATGACAGACAGAAGGATGACAAGGAGAGGCTTAGAAGGTGGCTGGATCTTCTCATTCCGCACACACTTCCAGCAAGAGTTGAGCAAAGGTAGATCTGCCTGCCTTCAAATTGTAACCAGCAACAGGAAGTCCTCTGTATTCCCTCCCATTTGCATTTATCATCTGCTGTATGTAGTCTGGCATCCTCTCTTGCCTGCATTTTGTCATTACAGAAACGCACACACGCTTGTCATGAGGCAGAATTCACTGGGGCTTAATTCACTGTCCAGTACCATCAGCTCATCGTGAGAGCTGCTAGGATGGACACCATGTGGCCTGAGGTCCTTGCAGCATGGGAAGGCCCTTAAGTCTCTGGGCGTTGTCCAGGAAATCTGGATTTCATGGTGCTACTTCTTGGTCTCCCATTGGGAAGAACTGCTTCTGCTAAGAAGCAGATCAGGGTTTTGTCTATTGAAGAAAGTGACTCTTGGAGGCAGAATGGAAGCTCAGCTCTTTCTCCCTTGTGCTTCTCTTCTTTATGAGGGGCCCATCCCTCCACAGTGCTGGATGAGAGAGCTCAGAAATGGTCACAACTTGCTTCCTTAAAGCAGGGAGTGTATTTTCCTCTGAACAGGAGTAAGACAAAAAGCAACAGAAAAAGAGGACAAACACAAAGTTCAAAGCACAGAAGAAAAGCAAAAAGAAAGCAGGAAGAGGAAACAGTAAAAGTTGCTGTGGTCAGAAAGGGGCTGTTTCTAACGCTACGGCCCCTGTGTCCGGGACAGCCTTGGTATCAGAAACTTTTGTTAAGTACCATGTCTGTGAGCTCTTGATTATGGGGTCCTTGATTTAATCTTGCTAAGCCTTTGTGTTGACCACACAGAAGTAGGAGGAGGGTGTGTCACGAGAGTCCCAAGAATATGACAGGAATACTGTACATGTTGACTTTACAGTGGACAGCCACTGTAGTGGTCACAGGTGCTAAAGGAAGGCAGTCAACAGCTATCATTATTGCCATGTTCTGAACTGTAAATCCCTAAACCCCCCAAAAAGAAAGAAAAAAATGTTAAAATGAGGTTGGCAAATATACTTTCTTTCACTTATATATTATAAATATAGACTTTGGGATAGTCCAAGCAAGAGTAATTTAAGAAATACATATTGTTTTATTAAGTTGTATATATCATATATCTTAAGAATGAGGTACAATTTACTTAAATGAATTTTACTGAACATTATTTGCAATAATTTACTTGTTCCTGGAACCTTGTATATGGTAGGAATCTTTACAACAATTCTATTTTAGCAATTCAGTTTTTTAGATGGGAGAACTCGGGCTAAGAAGGTATTTCCACTTGTCCAAGATGACAGTTACTAAATGGGATATCATAACTTGAGCTAGGCCTGCCCAACTTCAAATCCTGAGCTCTTTAAACCTGACCATACAGTCATCCTAAAATGTAATTTGCGAGATTCAATGCAAAAGAAAAATGCAGAATCCCAACTTCAAACACTATTAAGAATTTCAAGATGGTGACAGGAGGATGTTAAGCCAAGTACAGAGTTCGTCTGAGTGTGGGGTCTGTCTGTGGTCGCACAAGTTGTAGACTGATAAAGACTGTCATGAATCCTACTGATAAAATACACCAAAAATGGGTTCTTTCCTTATGGGTGTAGGAATTACCTGTAATGGATTCATTAGGGCATGTCCCCGAAGACACATCCTTTAGCAATCTCTCCCAATTTCTTCACACCTATTAGTTCTCAGTCAGAACTAAACTGGAGCATTGGATAGACATAGTAAAAGAAGTTTCCCTAAGGACTGAAGAAAAGGCCTCCAATACATCTTTCTCAGGGATAGTGTGCTGTTCGGCATTTGCTGTGTATGGGGCTCTGTCCAGTGAACTACCCCTGGCTGCTTTCCTGCCTGGAAATCTGAGACTACAACGCAAAAGGAAGATGAACTGAATACAGAGTTCATGTAAAGTGGTTTTCCAGAAGCAGAAACGGACACAGGATGTTTGAAAACAGGTTTCCTCTGCGGTGCTTACTCCTGATCCATTTCCTTAGGCCTATGCTGGGAAGACCTTGTCTTACCGTGGCTGGGCTCCCCCTGAGTTCTGTGGTGTTTCCTGGGTAGGTCATGCCAAGCAGAGACACTGTCAGCTGCACAAACAGCCATATCCTGCATGCTCTTGGGTCTGTCCACTTGATGCTGCAGGAGGGTCCCATTGTAAGGCTCTGCCACACGGTCCCTCCTTCCCTGGGCTCCCCCACCCCCCAGCACCCTCTCAGTCCAGGGAATGCATGCTTCTTGCAATGAAAAAGCCACATCAGAACCACAGCCCTTCACTGCCAAACAACAGATTTGTCCTGCTTGCGAACTGGAGGGTGACACATCCATCCCTGGTTCCACTCTGAGGAAGGTGTCAGATGTGAGAGGTGTTGAGAAGAGTTCCAGTCATTTGGGGCTTTTTTGTTTGGTTGGATTTTTCACAGCAATAACACTTTCACAGATTCCTCTAGCACGGAGCAACACAATTGAAGGGAGACATATCTTAGATGTCAGTAGGTGTCCAGTTACCCTCCGGAGCAATGGTCATTAAAACATTGCGGAGTGTAAAAATCTGTGAATTTGCCGCTTCTGCCTGGGCTGTGCATCAAGGTGTCAGTGTGTCTCAGCCAAGGGCCGGAACAGTGTGCCTAGTGATTGTGACACAGGGGATGCCCAGCATTTCTCAGAAGGGTTCCCCCACGTTTAGTGAAAGCACAGGCTCCGGGAAGCACCACTGTCCACAAGTGCACCATTTTCTCCTCTGGAGAGAAGCTTCACAACCCCATTCTGTGTTCTGGGCAAAGTTGGTAAATTCCCCACGCCTTGCCTGTTCCCCAGTCCTCTCCTCCCTATCACAGAGTCTGGAATAACTGTGGCTCTGTGCTTCCCAGGATGTGAAGTCTTGGCAGCGCGATGCTTTCTGTATCTGCGTATGAGCAGGGTGGAAAAGGCTCCAGAAGGGCAGCATCTGATTGGGCAAGGTTGGCTAAAAAATTAGACATGTACAGGAAGCGTCCTTTCTTTCACATAACTTCTTCTGCTATTAAGAATTTTGCTTACTTCCTAGAAATTAGAATGTAAATGAAAAAGAAAGAAAATTCAAAGTACAAGATGTGCTTACCATATATAGTGACTATTTAAATAATTTTTAAAAATCTTTTTTAAAAAATGTATTTGATTGTTGCAGGACATCACCACACAGCTTTGACTTGTGGTGATCCTCCTGCTTTCAGCTTCCCCAGCGCTAGGATTATAAGCATGCACCACTATGCTGGACTCTGTGGCCGGCTCAGCCCGTTCTGGGGGTGGGGCTGGCATGGCATGTGATGCTGGGGATTGAACTGTGGTCCCTGTGCTTGCTTAAGCTTGCCTAAGCAGGTGCTTTAATCCACTAAGCTATCTCAAGGGCCTGACTATTTAAATTTTTAAAAAATACATTACAGTACAAGACTCATTGCCACTAGCCTCCCAGAACTTTCTCCTCACTTCACACACCCTTCCCATCCTTCTTGTTACCTTTTGGTGCAGCTCTGGGAGTCCACTTTCATGAGAGTCTTCAGTTGAACTGTGGTGCCTGGTTTGATTTTTTAAAATTGACTTACATATTTACCTTTCTTCTCTTCTTGAGGGGTACTAGAAATCGAATGCAGAACCTTGCACTTACCAGGCAGGCGCTGTGATGCTGAGCCATCTCCCCCTACAAAATATTTATCTTTCATGGTCACTTTGAAGAGCCAAAAGTCACACGGTGCCAGGTGCAGTGGATGAGCTACAGGACAGTGTTTTTATTTCTCAGAAATTGCAGTGAAGGGGTGACCAACTCAGGGTGATCATAAAATAAATGAATGTTTAAATTAAAAAAATGTATTACACTTAAGTAAGGTCTAAAATGCAAATAGGGGCCGGGGAGTTAGCTCAGTAGAATAAGTGCCTGCCTGGCAAACGCAGGGTCCTAAGTTCAATCCCTGGCACTGAAAAAAGAAAGAAAGAAAAGAAAACACAAATGTTGTGAAATGGGGAGAAATTGTTAGAAAGGAAACAGAAACTAGGACGCGGAATGGGGAAAGGAAAGAAGGCAAAAAAGAAAAAATGCAAGTTGGTTATAGTAATTTTTTTTTTCAGGACCAGGGATTGAACTCAGGACCTTGCACTTGCCAGGCAAGCACCTATTCTACGAAGCTATCTCCCCAGCCCCTTGGCTATGGTATTGGTGTCTTTTAGTTCACAGAAAAGGAAAGTTTGCACTTATATTGATTGGACAACTCTTTATACCCATACCTTCTACTCTGAGTAACTACTTTAAGACAATAGGCAATGTATTAAGTAGTATTATTCTTCCTATCATCTTGTTATGAAAGTTTGTTTTACCTTTTTTCCATAAAAGAAAAAAAATATTACAGCAAAGGACACATTGTCACTCATCCTGCTCAAAGCACTTTCCCTCAGCTCAGAAACATGAATGCTGGGATTCTTGGCAAGGTGTATTTTACTATAATAAAGTTTTTAAGATTTTAACACCATACTGTTTGATCGCCTCTTGCAAAAGGGGTTGAAATAAAGAGAAGCAAAAAGTATGAGCATCAAATAGCTAAGTCCCAGAGAGGGGCCTTAGAACGCTTTCCCGGTGACGTGAACACGTGACCACTCACCCCCGAAGAAGCAGGACATCAACCTTGACAAACTTCTCTGCAGAGGAGGAATCACTCATTTGATTTTCCTGCAGGCAGCCTCCTCTGTTCATGCTTTTCTCTTCCATGGAGCTGGTGCCCCCTAGTGGCAGAGAAGACCTCCCCTACCTCCATCTCTGAAGGAGATGCGATTGACTCTGGCTTTGCATTAGCATTTTCCAGCTGCATCCTGATTCCCTGTGAGAAATGGGCCCTGAGCCCAAGGATGGGGATGGGGGTACATCAGGGATGTGTGACCGTACTATGCACTAAGCACTTCCCGTGGATTGTCTCATTAAATCCACTAAAGTCTGCAAGAGAGTGACAGTACCCCATTGTACTAGCCAACAATTAAAACACAGTGAGCTGAATTATTTGACTCAAGTCTCCCCTGTGTTACTGGGGACTGATGATAGTGGGCTCCATTAGTGATCGGAAATCCAGCTTTCAGCAAGGTTGCCTCCCTCTGGAGTCCACACCTCTTCCCTGCATGCTGGGAAAGCTACATGAGGGGCAGGGTTTGGGACAAGCCTGTGCTGTAGGGTGCACAAGGGGAGGAGAAGGATAGAAGCCTTTGGCTCCCTGTGGGCCTGGAAGTCATCTCTTTGCCAGCCAGACTGGTTGTGAGGTGTTTCCCTTTGTCTAGCTCCTCTTGATATGAGCTGCAGATTGTACCGGAATCCTGTGTGGCTGAGTCTTCAGGACTCAGTTTCCCTCAGGACAAAGACCCTTGACAGCTCACTTTTCAGGACCTGCTGCACTGACTCAATCAGAATTATTTTTCCCCTTCCAAAACCTAACAAAATTCCCACACAAGAGAAGTTTATTGTCACACTTCCTTGTCACTGTGATAAGCTGTTCCTCACACCCTCGTGTTGCCCCTTGACAGCCTCTGTCTATGTGGAAACTGGTTTCCACACTGAAATGCACTCCTCGCCCTCCCTGTGGTGGCAGAGGTTGCTGCTGCTCTTGGAGCTGAAGGTTGGTTTATAATTCTAGCACCCTGGTAATCGCACACAGGCCCCTGCACCGGGCTCAGGGGAAGACCAGGACGTTTTATCCAATAATATGCAGGCTGAAGAGCCCAAGCCCGGAGGCTGAAATGGCAGGAAATAAATCCAAAGGATAAGCAGGTTGTGTGAAAGCCCTGAGGTGTCAGCCACGAGTCCTGCTAAATCCAGTTCCATGTGAAAATTTAAGGAACTGAACAACTGTAAGATGCAAAGGCCAGTGAGAGGCCAGGGGAAATTGCGCACCAGGCCCTGCAACGTGGACCAATCTGCTTGCAAGGCCACACACAGGCCTCAGGGAAGGCAGGAGCCAACCAAGAGTTTCATTTGAAGGAGATAACGAGAGCACAGGCGTTGTCTACTCTGCATTGCAGAGCAGGCCAACTTGCTCATGGGAAGCCCAGTGGCTGCTGGGCATTTGGAAGCAGCTGATCTCAAGCTGAGCGTTACACACATAACGAGGCCAGGAAGGAATGGGCTGGCCCCTGGAAGCAGCAGCACAAGCCGTGCTAACAAAACTGGAAGACTCTTCACGGAATGGAGCAAGTGCCAAGTGGGATACCACAGAAGCGCATACTACTGACCTGCAAACAGAGCCACTCTTACAAAGCAGACTGATCATCAACAGCAGTCCATCACCACACACAGTCATTAGGGAGATGCTAAATTCAATCCTGTATTTTCTACATGGCTGGGCAGGGATGGCCTTGCAAGGCCAATGCACTCCTAGGAATGAGTGGGACAGCGGTGTGGCCTCTCGTGGAGTGAAGGCCCAGGAGAGAGAAGAGCGACAAGTTTCCCTGCAATCCTCAAGCTCAGTTAGTGAAGGGACAGCATGAAAGCGCAGGACATAAAAGCTGCAGAGAAGAGCCCTCCCTTGGGTTAGATGATCACCCTTCCAGAGCCTGATCCCTGTGGATTCGAGGACTCCTGTAGGCAATGCTTACAGGCAGAGCTGTGTATGGCATGCACAGGACTTTTCCACGTAACACCATTCTACCGCCCTCTGAAATGTTTTTCATACTTTCGTCTTGAGCCCAAACCATATTTGTCTCCATTTCTCAGCCCTCAAACACCACCCCCCAATTTCAGTTTCAAAAAATGTCCATCTTCCAAGGAGCCTAACACATGATTGTTTTATAGGGCAAAGTCACACAGAGTAAAGGAGCCCTTCTCTACTCGTCAGTGCTTCACACTGAACAAGGACAAGCATCGAATACCTTCTCCAGCAGCTCTTCACCATACAGAATGATCTCCTTTCTCTGAAGCTGTTGCTTGGTCCTCCAAAGGGCATCCTGTGAGCCTCATTCATGCTCCATTTGCTGTAACTGTTGCAGTTAAAGGAACTCGCTTCTTGCTCCTGGACAGCCTAACAATCCACATTCATTCCACTCCCAATCTGGTCCCCTGACAACCTAGTCATGTTCAAATTGCTGTTACAGCAATCCTCTCAATACATAAATCAGTTACTGTGTTGTCCTACTCCATAATCCTCAGTGGATTTTCATCCCAATTATAATATGATCCAAACCCCTTCCTTGGCCAACAAGATCCTCAAACTCTGACCCTTTGCCTATTTTGATGAGCTGTGCCCTGCCACCATCTTCCTCAGCTGGCCACCTTGGCATTCTGGATTTTAATACCCACCTCAAGTTAATTCTTGCCCTGTGTATTTAATACTTCCTGTGCATAGATTGCTTTTTCTCTGTGCATTTCTCTCCATGTCAACCTTTATTCAGGTTGCAAAAATTTCCTCCAGAGACAAAGCTTTCAGTGCTGCCCATTGAAAATTATTCCTCATGCCATTCCTACCCTGATCTTTTATCCCATTCTAGCTTCCTCCCTAATGCGTACCACCATCTAAAATTTTATTATTCTTTTCTAATAACATTTGCTACTATCCTAGTATAAAATAGATAAATACTTCTATATGTAATTTATTCTGTAAAGAGCATTACAATTCCAGGTTTCAAGTTCTGTTACAAAGCTAAAGCGATAAAACAGCACGGTGATGGCACAAAAACAAATACGTGGGTCAACAGAACTGAATAGAGGACAAGGAAATGCCCCTGGGCATGTTCTGGTATTTGCCAAGGGTGACAAAAGCGTGTTCTGGAGGAAAGATAGTTTCTTTAGCAAATGGTGCTGGAAAGCTGCTGTCCACACATAGGAAACTGAAGCTGGGAGTGTCTCTCACCACGTACTAAACTGAAATCTGAATAGGTTGAAAATCTAAATATTAAAACAGAACTATTTATCCTGACTATGAACGAGCCCCAGTCACACATACAGTTTTATTATTATGCATGCAGCCTTGCATTTTATGCCTACCACAGCAAAACAGTTTTATTATTTATTAAACTTCTTTGTGCTGGCCTATGTGGGCCCTGGCTATGCTCAGCTGCTTCCCACCACACTCTGGCCTGGAAATTGCATGCATCCAGCTGCGGGTGACATTTGATACAAAGAATGATCACCTGATTTTTTTAGGGTACTCTTCCTCAGTTTGCTACAATTATAAGATCCTGGAGAAATCGAAAGGAAAACTGGAGATTCCTGAAGGAGAACCTGTCAAGGATCTAGGCTGGCATTCAACATTTCTGAAAAGAGGACGTGCTAACTCACAACTGCCCAGGTTAGCAACAGCACACCAGGTAGCAGAGAAGAACTGAAGCCAATTGGCTTGAGAGAGATCTGATTCATAGTAATGTATATTGTAATGATCATTGTGTTAGAACATGCACGTATACATACATGTGCACATATGTATGTTTACTGTAAAGAAAGTATCTAAAATAAATTTCAAAACTCCATTGAACTTTTAAGTTATAATTATCTAAGAAGTTGAGATAATTATTTCAATTATTATTGTCAACATATAGATTTAGATAGTGGTATAATTACTGGCATATAGAAGCATAATAATAATTAATGAATATTACTTCATGGCTGAGATTATTTATAAAAATTTCTCTAAGATCTTCCTTACAGAGATAATAAGCTACACTTAACTATGCTCTTGAACTCTTACCATCAGTGTCAACATAGGGAACACAGACCACTTACCTACAATGTACCTAATTCAGAGATTAAGGTAAAATTAAAGAAAATTCATTTAACTGTCCTTGAAAAGCATTTTTCTCTCTGTCTGTATTTTTAATTGTCATTCAAGTGTCCCTCTATACACATCAAGTGCCCCTCTATAATATTCTAAGATTATAAACATGACACATGTAGATGTCTACTAAGTTGGCCATTAAGAAGTAAAGATAAAGGCTGGCCAAATAGCTCAGCAGAGTGCCTGCAAGCAGGCACAGCAGCTAGAGGTTCAATCCCCGAGTCTGATGTGACATCCCCACCCCTGAGTTGTGCTTGGACTGTGATTCAGACTGGGCATGGTAGTGTGCACCCATAATCCCAGCACTTGAGAGGCTGTAAACAGGAGAATCACTCCGAGTCTGATCTAGTAGTAAGACCCTGAACACCATGTAGACCCTTCCCTAAATTACAGGAAAAAAAATAAAGATATATCACACATCAAGCCAGTGTCATCACTCCAGGTATAAGGGAGTGGGCAATGGGAAGGCAATGAAGAACAAAGAATGATGGAAATTCACAAGATAAGAAACAGTGATTTGAAAGCCAATGAGACTTATTGAACCGGCAATCTTATGCCTTGCTTAAATGAACTCTAAAGAGCCAAGATTAGCAGGGGATATTTGAAAGGCACCGGGGAAGAAGTTTAGAAAGAAATGTTCAAGGCATGACCTCTGAGAACCAGTACCTAATGGTACACTTGCGTCTCAGCTGCTCTCCACCACTGAGGATGGTGAACTGCTTCCATAGGAAGGCTCCTTAACAGCAGCCGAGCTGTGAAACTGCTGTCTGCTTGGCCATTGATGAGCTGGTAGCACGGTGCTGTAACTATCAGAGTGGACCCACCTTACCTCTGCTAAGCAAGATAGTGGAGGCATTTGCTAGCAGAAAGCATCAATCCAGTGTTGAAAGGAGTCCTTTGCCATGAGCAAATAAAGTGTGAAGTTGGCCAATTGCTATGTAACATTTATAATGTCAATAATGAAAACTGTTGAAGCAATTAATTCTCTTCTCTAAGCATTTTGCTTCTCTCCCTTCTTAGCACATAGTAATTTGTTTTCCTTTTTTCCCTACGGCTCCATTCTGGTACTTAACTATTTCCAGGCAAGGTATGAACAGAAATGATGTCTCATCTTGATGTCTAACCAAGGTCATCCCGAGGCCAGGATTACTGAGTACCAGACACATTGGGAGGCACTTGCTTGTGTCAACTCAGTTCTCGGCAATCATCCTCCGAAGTAGGTATTATTATTACTGTTGTTGCCGATGTACAGATGAGGAAACTGAGGCCCAGAAGAACTGAATAGCTCACTCAGCATCACCCAGTTACCAAGTGGCAGCACTTGGATTTGAACCCAAGGATTCTAGCTCCAACACCTGGGGTCTCAAACACTCCAAAATTGAGAAGTGTTTGGGCCTAGGAAAGAAATCAGGGTATAGTCACCCATTTGAGGCAAAATAGGTTTTTATGTGATGGCTACAAGTCCATGAACACCTTTCAATAAGAGGCAACAGGGACTTCCTTATGATCAAGTTTTGTTTTATTGAATGGAATTGTATTTGGTCTTTTTCAAAAAATAAATGTGTGTGTGTGTGTGTGTGTGTGTGTGTGTGTGTGTGTGTGTGTCTTAATGACATGGAATCACATCACATGATGATGAAAGCTGGCAAGTTTGAATCTGCACTGTGGGATAGCAAGTTGGAGAAGACAGTGTGGTTCCAGTCCAGACTGGTAGACCAGAGCCCTGGGACAGCTGATATTACATAGGAATTCTGAAAACAGTCAGCTAGAGGATTCCCTTTTACATGGAGAGTGTGCTAGATTTTTGTCACTAGCTGTGACAACATACCTGAAAATTTCAGCTAAGAAAGAAATATCTGGGGGCCGGGGAGATGGCTCAGTAGGATAAGTGCTTGACTGGCAAACGCAAGAATCTGAGTTCAATCCCCGGTTCCGCCAAAAAAAAAAAAAAAAAGAAAAGAAATATCTGTTTTGGCTCAGTGTTTCAGAGGTTTCAGTCCATGTGGCTGGCTTTTGAGCTGTGGGCCTGTGGTAAGGCAGAATGTCATGCAGAGGGGAGAATGTTACAGAGCCCAGCTGCTCACAGCACAGTGGGGGTGAGCAGAGAGGCAGATGGAGAGAGACAGAAAAATAGGAGGGGGATCGAGAGAGGTTGGGAGAGAGAGAGAGAGGCAGACAGAGAAAGAGAGAGAGAGGCAGCCAGACTGACAGGATCAACAACGATTAGAGGGAAAGAGGGAGAGAATGAGAGATTGAAGGACAGAGTGAGAGAGAGAGAGACAAGCTGGCAGAGAGAGAAAGAGAGAGAGAGAGAGAGAGAGAGAGAGAGAGAGAGAGAGACAGAGAGAGACACATACACACAGAGAAACACACATAAAGAGAGATAGAGAGACAGATACAGAGAGAGAGAGAGAGAGAGAGAGAGAGAGAGAGAGAGAGAGAGGCAAAAAGACAAGGGAGGGGAGAGAATGCTCTGGAAGGGTTTCTCCACCTTCTACTTTTATTCCATCTGGGCCTCTACCTTACTGTATGATGCTACCCTTGTCCAGGGCAAATCTTCCTCTACAGTTCACTGACCCACATGACAGTCAGCTCTGGAAAACCCTTCACAGAAAAAATCAGAAGTGTGCTTTACTGAATTACTGCATGCGTCCCAACTCAATCAATTTGACAATCAAGATTAACTTAACTTTCAGTGCAAGCCACACTTTTTCCACTCAGCCTCATCCCCTAAAGATTCTACAGTCTCCCAACAGTGCCACATGTTAGAGACCACAGCCATACACACATGGACCTTGGGGGCCAACCCAGGTCCAAACTATAGCATTCCCCCACAGTTTGTAGGGCAATGTGCTGTATCTCACCTAGGAACTTAATTTTTTTTTTTTTTAGTGTAAAGTATGACATCAAATGGGATCTAGAAAGCCCTCTGACAAGCTATAAAATTTTTATGGCTGTTTTAAGTTTTTCTTTTTAAAAAAGAACTGCTGTAAATGAATAGAGATACACACAGACACACATGCTCATGCAGTCTTACAAAATTTAAAGCAATCATAATGTATTATGAACTTAAATATTAATCTCATCCAAGAGCACCTCCACGTTGGCACACAAAGTCAACCACCACAACGACAGAGGGCTGATGTCATAGTTCCAGGTAGCATGCTAAAGCCCTAGCCAGGGGCCAGATCCCTTGACTCCCAGTCTATGTGACCAGGACAGCGTGTTACCCATGAAGCCACAAAAAGAAGCCACCACTCCTACGGGGGCCGTAAGGCAAAAATCCAAGATGCCTGCTCTAGTGCTACTCTAAAACAAGGAAGAGTACAAAGAAACTCAATTCCATTTTGTTAAGTCTTTTGTAAGGCGCTGCTTCAAACAGAAATTTTTACAAATAGGAGCATTTTCTTATTCATTATAGGGGAGTTTGGTAACACAGGAAGCATGAAGCAGTATCTAAAATTAGCTACAGGTATGATTTTCCCAGATAAGGTCACTTTCATTTATGAAAACTAGAGTTTGACCCCTTCAATTAAAAAGGCTGTATCTAGCTTGTGATAAACAATAAGAGATAAGCTCCATTAGAGCTCCTCCGAGGATTGCATTTTAATTGCTTCTTTTCTCTTAAGAGCTCCTGGGCTCCTTCCTAAATGATTCCTCTTGTCCTCTCTGTCACCTGCCACACTTCCTGACACTACGAGCTGGGTGATCTTGTGTGTGGTGTCACTGAGAATGAAGCAGTATGCTGAGAAGCCCATCATGATGCTCAGAGTGAAAGGCCCCGCCTCCCACACAGACCTGTTGTTGATCGCTCAGTCCTCAGGACGAAGGCCTCAGTCTGGGCGGTGGTAACATGACTACATGTTGCGAGAGCAGAGAAGCTCAAGAGGTTTACCCAGAGGCAACCGTTTCTCCTGTAGGAATTTTCATTTTTCATACCACCTGAGAGCCAATATTTCCTATTTGGATATTTCCTAGGTCCAAAACACTGCAGTATACGTTCCAACCATCAACTACTTTTCAAATTACATATCCCTGGCTAATATGAGTATGCAAAGTTTATAGACGTCACAGCCAAGCAGTAAGAAGATTCAGTGACTAGTGTGAAGTCACCCTCCTAGAGAGTGCTAGAGCCAGAATATGAACCTCACATCACATAGCTTTGTCCACAGCAGGAGTGAGAAAATGCTCTCTGGGAAGAACCAGATAGGAAGTGGTTTAGGCTTTACAGACAATAAACATAATCCCTGTCACAATTACTCGACACTAGTGTTGTCAAACAAAATTAAGCACAGAAAATACATGTCACGGTCTGGCTCGTAAATGTCCCCAAAGGCCATGTGTTAAAAGCTTGGCCACCAGTCTGTGGTGCTATTGGGAGGTGACTGGAACCTTAGCTACCAGGACCTAGATGGTGGAAGCAGGTCAGAGAGTATCCTTGAAGGGGACACTGGGATCCTGTTTTCTCCCCACTCCATTTGCTTCTTGGCTACTTTAAGTTGAACAGCTTGTCTCTACCTCATGCTCCCTACCATGGTGTCCAGCCCCACCACAGGCCCAGAAACAACAGAGCCCAGTAGGCATGGACTGCCACTTCTGAAACTGTGAGCCAAAAGGAATCTTTCCTCCTTTAAGTTTATTTCCTCAGATACATTGTCACAGCAACAAAAAGCTAAATACTCACTATATGTAAACACTGGGGGGACCCAGAAGATAGCTCAGTAGAATAAGTGCTTGGCTATCAAGCACAAGGGTCTAAGTTCAACCCCTGGTTCCACAAAAAAAAAAAAAAGAAAGGCATGGCTGGGTTTCAATAAAACTTTATTGGACACTTTCAGGGCTTATGAAGCCAGCAGCTAACCAAATCTGACCCAAAGGCTGTAAGTGGCAGTTGTTAATCCAGACCCTTAAAGGTTGTTGCTTGAAAAAGAACTGTAGAGTGAATCTAAAGCTCAGCAGTGAGACTCATTTACTCTCCTGCGTGACTTCTATTTCCTGATAAGAGAGTTCCCATTAACAGATGAAGACTGAAAAGGAAGAGCATCTCTCTTGTGAAATGAATTTAAATATCAGGGAACAGGTAGCAAGATGTTGGAATGTATAGTGGAATAAAGTGGCTTTTACTTTGTCCCTGAAGATCTATTCCATGATATATGCATTGGGAAATAAAGGTGGAGGAGCAAGGAAAATAATAGCACCATTTAGAATGCAAGTGTGGAGGGACGCCCAGGGAAGAGCAAATGTTCTTGTCTTTGCTCCTTTTCTTTCTCTGTTCTAGCAAGGACACAGGAATGCCATCTTTCTTATTAAGAGAGTAAAGCAGCTTTAAGATATTGGCAGAGCTCCCAGGAAGTGTAGCTCCCTCCAGGTGAGCAGGTGGGAGCTAGGTGTCTTTTGTGGGTGTTCACTCAGATTGACTGAACTTTGGGGTTCTGGGATTCTTGGGAACACGAAGCTGTCCAACCCAGAAAAAGGTGGTAGAGACAGACCTGTTGTCTCAGTAGTTGAACCTCTGAATCAAATCATAGTGTCACCATCACTGACTCCAAGTGATCATAGTTGTCCCCATTTACACAAACACAAGGGCTGGTCAGAGGTAAAGGTCAACAAATGGAGGGAGAAGAGCTCAGCCCAAGCCACGAGGCAGCCAACACAGCCCAGAGCCAGATCTCATGAGACCCTGTGTGGAAGTTGAGTGAACTGTGGGCCTGTTGGGACCACATCAACACTTCCTTGGCTTGTGGACAACTAGGAGAGGAAAGAGTATGAAAAGGAAGAAAATTCCAACTATGATGGCTGTTGAAGGACAGATTCATTTACAGCTGGAGACAAAAGTGAAAGAGATGAGATGTGTTTGTGCCCAAGTTCTTGTTTTGAATCTTCCTCAGTGTCTGTGAGCACTTCACAAAGTCCAGGATATAAAGGCTCAGTCACACAGCCTGACATCTCCCAGAGACTACGCACCATTTCTCCCCATAGTCTTTTTGTCTCTTTCTCCTACCAGGCATTCTCCTGCCCCTTGAGAACCTCATGGATCCTTTTATGGACTGTTGGAAATTTGTTTATGGCAAGCCACTGAATCACTGCCTACTGTTTGAAGCTTTATAACTGTACGCTTGGCCTGGGTGGGTTGGCAAGTCCACCATTGTTCCTCTCTCCATGGCCATTTCTCAGCACTTCATGTCCCTTCTCAGAATACTGAGCTCTTCCCCCTGCGATGCAGAATCTGAGCAGGAATAAGTCAGCAGAGGGAAGTCTGGCTCAGAGAGTCACCCAAGGTCAGGTAGGCTGGGGGAGGACACTGGCATGATGAGACCCTGGCAAGGGCTCTGAGGATCCCACGCCTGCTGTGTGCAGCAGGATAGAGGAAAGAGCTCTGTAGGAAGCCTCCTCTGGGTTCTCATGTGTGTTCACTGGCTGGGAAGAAGGGGCTAAGGTAGGAGGTCTCTCTGGCTCAAATTCTGCAAATCAAAGTAATAAACATTTGAAATTGCTCATCATCTCTGTCTAACTACCTAGGATATTCATGACGACTTATGAAAACTAACTGTCACACTGGCTTTCTGCTTCAAATGTCACTTATTCAGCTCTGATGAAGGGGCTATCTCCACAAGCTGGGCGCATGAATTTGCACCACCTCTTTGTGATTCTTCTTCTTCTTCTTCTTCTCCTTCTCCTTCTCCTTCTCCTTCTCCTTCTTCTTCTTCAATGTATGTGCTACAGGGTCTCACTGCGTAGCTCAGACTTGTAGTGATCCTCCTGTTTTTAGCCTCCTCAGGGCTGGGATCACAGGTGTGCTCTACCATGCCCAGACTCAGTGACCTACTCAGTGCACCTGGGGCGGGGCCAGTGTGGCATGTAGTGCCAGAGATCGAACCCTGCTCCCTGTGCTTGCCAAAGCAGGCAGTTAGTCCACGGAGCTATCTCACCAGCCCTTTGTGATCAAGGACATTTTGTCTCCTTTCACAAAGAAGACTCTGGTCCCAAGAGGTGGCTCCTTATTCCCGAGGTTAACCCAGGCCTTCCAACATCACTGTATTAGGTATGCCTTTTATATCTAACACTTTAATGTTTCAGGTCTTGCAAACTTTTAAGGGACTGATTCTCCTAGAATAACCAATTTTTTAGAGACAGTAAATTACCGGTGTTTTCATGTATGCAAACTTGCTCATCCAGAAACTGTGTCCTCAAGGGGCTCCTTTATTTAACAGGCTCTGCAGGGCTTTCAGCCTCCCAACCACTCTTCACTGGCCCTAATCACCCCAGGGCTAGGAATTAGCAGCAGTCCCAGCACTCCAGAGCCCACAAGAATTATTCAACTTAGCAAATCCTAACCCTGCTCGCATTGCCTCTCCTGTTTCTTCCCACAGAAATGAGGGTAAAGGTATTTACCTTTCCTTCTCACTCCCTCTTTCTCCTGATCAACCCTGGTGCTCTCCAGGAGAGGGCCCCTTGCCTTGCCATGCTCCTTCCTGTCAGGAATATGCATAACCAGCCACCTTTCCCATATACTGGCCACTATACTCAGATTTGCTGAAATCGAGATACCTGACTAATACCAAAGCTTACAGTTTAAAGCAGTCATAGCTGCAGGAGTTCTGCTGCTTGTCATGCTCACTGGAGGGTTGAAAATGTTGCACACCCACACATCTTCTAGCACAAGTGTATAAAGAAGTGAAATGGAAGGTGTGACCGTTCAGTTTGCATTAGGACTTAAAGGAGTGATTCCCGAATTTGAGAATAATGCATTAAAAGTTAACACTGTCCATTGAGGCTTCATGCTACCAACTACTTAAATTCCAGCATAAAGAAAGATCTTGAAACACCATGGTAATATAAAGGGGATCCATAATATGGAATTAAAGATATCATATTATATTGTTCTACATTAGAATATAAATTTTATATGTGTGTATAATCTATTGTTTTTTCTTTTGTGGTACCAGGGATTGAACTAAGGACCTTGCCCTTGCCAGGCAAGCACGTATTCTACTGAGCTATCTCCCTGGCCCCAGTGTATATAATCTAAATGAAGCTACAAAAGAAAAACCTTCTTGAGCCCCATAGATCCCAAGAAGTGTAATCATAAAGCAATTTTCATCATCTTGCATCTTGTTGATTCCAAAAATGTGGGAGAAGCTGCCTCTCCTCAAGATCCTTTTCTTCTTGATGCATGAATTTTATTGAAGACAGTTTTCTAGATTAAAGAGTTCATCTAGCCCCACATGGTAAACTTCAGGTCTCCAGCATGATAAATTATTAAGTCACTAGTGATAAAGGATGTGCTGGCTCATCTCACTGAAGCGACTGCATCAGTTTCACAAGAGTGTGACCTGTGTGGCCACTCTGGCCCTTGTATTCAGAAGGGGCCCACTCTTGCTTCAACTCTTTGCTATCACTCTCTTGAAAACCTTCAATTTTTAAAACTAGATACTGAGTATTTATATTTTTCACTGAGCACCTTGATTTATGCATGTGGTCCTGGAGCCCCCCCCCCCCCACTGTTGGTGTCTATGTGGGATAAGCTGGGCTCCCAGCAGCCCTAGCAAGCTGCCTGAAGGATTGCTTGTGACATTGTGGCACCCATTCAGAGGCTGGCCATGCAGACAGCTGTTCCCTGACAAAGATGCAATAAACAAATTAAAATCCTTGAAAATTCAATTCATATCAGATTAGAAAATAAAAATCATCCTAATTCAGCTGAAATACAAGAACAACAAGAAAACAAAAGACTTCCATCTTTTCTGAACCTTAATAGCTGGTTTTCTCACTTGCTGAGCCTGTATCCCAATCTTTGGTAGCAAATTAATCTAGGTAACAATCCCTGTCACAAGTCTTCTGAGTGGTTTAAAGAGCTGGTTTCATTATAAGAGACAAATCCTTTGATGCCTGGAGCTGCTTGGATGGAGCTAAAGTTGGAAGGTAGAAATGTGGCTGCTCTGAGCAAGTTAATGGTGCAGAGAAGCAAATGCCTGTACCTGAGCAAACACTATAGGTGAGTCCCACCCCAAGTCATTCCTTCTCTTTGGCATTGGAAAGCGCGGACTCCGTCACTCCGTCAATCATCACTCTGGCTAGGAAGAGATACAGACAGGAACTTCATCCTTAGACCCTCCCACCCTCGTTTAAGATCTTGTTTTCTTGTTGTGAGCAGCCTGTAACCCCCAATTTCCTCAGATAATGCCTCCTTCCATGCTGGGATGCCTCATGGCTTCCAACCTCTTACTCGTCAAATACAACATCCTGTCATCCTATGGCTCTAATCAAGCCTCTTTCCCTGAGAAACATTTAGGCCAATAATATTGCTGAGGATATTGTGTGTGTATGTCAGGAGTGTTTGTAGTTTATAAAATAGGAGACTGCTAGAGGCGGAACATTCTACTCCACAGGAAGCGCGCCAGCTTGTGGACATGGAGGAAACCAACAAGTACCGAGGACGTGGTTTGGGAGCAAGGCCATAGAGGTGTGCTGAAAAAATGTTTTTGCTCATTTATTGCTTGGAAAACTTATATTGTCAAGAAAAAGAGACGGTTGTGTAGCTAAAGCAGTTTCTACACATTTCCTTGCAAACATTTTGTCCCCCAAATTGCAGAAGACCCTGAAATGAGTAAGATGTCCTGATGGGCAGGTGTTCTGCCTAGGAAAACCTCTGCAATTATTTTGTGATTCATTATGCTTGAGTTGTTTTAAAACTCCACAACTTATAGAAAACATGACTGCAAGGACATTGCTTCTTACCTCCGATATCCAAAATAAATTGTACCTAGTAGCAATATATTTGATTTGTTGCCTTAAGGGTACCCATTCACTTTTCTTTTATTCATGAATTTATTTCAGTATTTCTGCTTTTCTCTGCATGTGCTGACTTTTTTTTAACCATAACATCTTAGAAGTTTCCTCACTCATTAATAAATAAAATAATTGGTGTATTTATTTTTTAATTTTATGAGAGTCATGACTTCATATTTTTAAGAATTATCTTACAACAGGATCCCTGCTCAGTTATACGAGATGGCTGCGGTGAAGGCTCGGTGTCTTCCAAGGCTGCTGCTGACATGTTCTCACTAACATAGTTGGAAATTTCATACTGAAAGATCAGAGTCCTACCAAAGGACCAGGGCTTCCTTTAGTTTATTAGCTGACAAATACCCTGCAGTTATTCAGCTTTTGCCAAACAGTGAGAATTAATAGCTAGTTTGTAGGTACTTACTTATTTTATGTTTGTCTTTGTTTTTTTACTTTGCCACACACCATTTATCAAAAGAAAAAGTTTCCATCTGTTTTTAGTTTAGTTCCAGTTACGTAAAGAATGAGTAAGGAATTTTATTGCCCATTTGGCATTTCTGAAGTTACCATTTCAGGTTTCTACACTGCTCTGGTAATGAATGAACTGCATTAGCAAATTTTTCTGAGGTTGAAGCAGGTCCCATTCCTGAATCATCTATGTTTGATTTCTTTATATTCAATTTATTGATGTTTTATTTATAATTTTTTCTCTATGTTCACAGAGGCAACATTTTTACTTGTTATTTCTTAGTCTTCAATATCTAGAATTATATTATAGCATGAGTTGAAGACTACAAATTTTTCTTGGGGTAGAATAAATTTATAGATATTTTAATAATTAATGGCTGTTTCATACTGTTTTTTCTCTTGAGTTGATTTTATTAAATTACAATCTCTGGAAAATTGTCTAAGATTGAATTTTATTGGAATCAGTTTCTACAGTGATTCTGAAAGCCTTTACTGCATCTTGTAGTTATATCACATTTTTCATTCTTCATGTTGTTTCTTTGTTCTCTAAATTTTTTCTCAGATAATCCCATCAAAGGTTTGTACATTTTATTAACCTTTTCAAAAAACTATCTTTCATTTTTCCAGATATTTTTGTCTTGTTTATTTTTCTTTCATTTATCTGAGTTTGTCTTTCCAGTTTCTTCCATGAATAGAAATAAGAAGAAATCTCTGCGCTCCTTCAAATATTTTTCACTTAAACTTTATTATCCAAATATGACACAAACCCAAGGTCAATAAATATTTAGAAGAGGCTTCATTTCATTTTGATTCATATTAAAGTACAGTTTGATGAAAATTACACATTTACCGAGTGGTGCTTGCAGTAGGGCATGGATTGCACTGGAAATGTCATCTCATAAGATAAATAATAAAAGCAGGAGAGTATTTTTTAAAACTGTGAGTACATATTTATCTTAATAATATAAATGCTCTCATTTGAATTCATCTTTTTGGCATTCATTATATAAGTTTTATCAGGGTCCCAAAGGTCCACAAGTAAAAAGACCAAAATTCTATCCCCTCCTCAAGTTTGCATTTCAATATGGACAATAGATAATAAATAATAAAATAAAAAGCATCTTGTATAGTTTCAGATAGAGATACTATGTTAAAAAAAATACATCAGGGCAAATATAGGGGAGAAGTTGTTGTAGAGGCCTCCCTTATGTTGATGGAAATTTGGTAATAAATATGCTTTGACTTGTTTCTTGGAATTTTTCAAAGCATGCCTTGCAGTGTCAATAAATACAGTAGCAGAAGAAAAAGGCAGCTGGACTAACAATAAAATTTTATCCATATTTGTATACTTGTTGCCTACATAAGACCAGCAGACACCTCTAATTTTAAGACAAGAAAACAAAGTAGACATGTTTATTAAACAGCAGCGTGCTTTACCTACTTCATGCAATATGTTAGGAGCTGCTATTAAATACCTGAAGGCATTATGAATCAAAAAGAGAAACACAGAATTATAATTGCCATTGAAATGTTGGCCATATAATATTTCCATTGCACTGCACCTGTAGGAAATTGCTTTCATTTCTTTCCCTCCTCCTCCGCAAGTGACACTTTCTCCAGAGTGCTCCTCTAGTTTTCCCAGCCACGTGCTCACACAGGGACTGTTACTGCCCCATTTTACAAGTGGAGGATGGAAACCTAGAGAGTGGAGGCCTGGGCAAGTTGGCAGCTAGCAGGTAGACACAAGCCCGGGGTCTGTACTGTAGTGGAGGTGGAGAACTACCAATATTTGTACTTTGATCGTCATCCTTCACTCCTTATTTTTTCCACTTCCATTAAAAAAAAAAGTTTTGGTGGCATTTCTTCCTGGCCATTTGCCCCAGGTATGAGTAGCACGAGGAGATCCTCTGAACAGCTGCCAAGGACAGATGAAAAATTCTGAAAGATCTTGTTTGCCAAGAGCACTGCAGATTGAGTAATGTTTAATTGCTCTATTTACATCTTTGCAAGTGCTGGCTCAGGTTGCAGTGGAGTCTGCTCTGTCAGTCAGAGGGAGCCCACTTTGAGCTCATTAGAGCAGCCCAGATGCACTCCCTAACCCCTCTCCTCTCCTTCCCACCCTCACTCCCACTTGTTCCTTACTCTCTCATTATTTTATTAAGAAAATATTTTATAGAGGTAGTGGTTGGGTCTGTGCAGATGTTCATTTTAAAAAGACAGAAAAGGCACTCTTCGGCTTTGAGTTTCATCCTTTAAAAATATTTCCACCTAAATTCGCCATGTTTTTCACATGGATATTAAGCCAAATCTCAACCAATAAAGCAGTTGGAAATGTAAGCTACTACTGGATATTTGATTAAGTAAATGAAACCAGCCTTTCTAAAATTGTGTAATTGAAGAAAGGTCCTCCCCTGTTGTGAACCAATTATTCACTTATTTGCCCCAATTATTTCACCGGTGTTGATTGTGGAGGCCAGTCCCTGATTATCTGTTTTTACCTTTTTGTGATCACTATCAAACTTAGAAGCAGGGAAGCCAAACTGAAATCCATATTAAACATAAAAACAATGAGACACATCTTCTGAAACCATACATTTTTACTAGAGCTACCAAATTAGCAACTATCTTCAGCTCAAAGCACAATAGAAATTTTTCCTTTGAAGCACTTGACAATGAAACATTCCTTTGTCTTCCACAAGTATTAACCTCCATATCTTTTAGTCTACATCATGTGCTTCTCAAAAGAAGTGACAGAGTAAATACTTCCTGTGTGAATTAGTAAGTGCAAGGATCCATGAGAGGGAGGAAGGAAGGAATAGAGAGAGGGAGGAGAAAGCGTGTGAGGAAGGAAGGAGATGGGTGAGATGGGTGGATGGGTGAGTGGGTCAATGGAAGTATAAATGTACAAACTAAAAGCAAATAAATAGATTAACTTAATCACTTTGAATGATTTAGATTTTTCAGTGCCATATACCTATAAAATTCTAAATATATTTTCTGAGTATCTATGTGAACCATGACTATGAACTTTAAAAGATATTATAGAGCTAGGGACATAGCTCAGTGATAGAGTGCTTGCCTAGCATTCATAAGGCCCTGAGTTCAATCCCTAGTACCAGAAAAAAAAGATATGTTCTTTACCATCATGAGTTTATGGTCCAAATAGAGTCAAGTTAATTATGGAAGCAAAACCACAAAAATGAGAATAAAGTGAAAAAGTAGTAGGAAATATACTTTGAAAGATATCTACAAGGGCCTGAGTTCAATCCCTGGTTCCGTTAAAAAAAAGAAAAGAAAAGAAAAGAAAAGAAAAGAAAAGAAAAGAAAAGAAAAGTATGGAAACTCAAGGAAGTAAATTGTGACCTCTGGTTCAACATACTTACTATTTCACTCTAGTAGAAAAAGAAGAAAGTGAGCCAAATCAGAACCAGAGTAAGTGGGGTAGATCTCAAAACAGAAAGAAAGTCAACATTAGGATGGGATTAGTGAATGTCTTAGTCACTTTTCTTGTGCTGGGACAAAATAACTGACACCCAAAGTTAAAGGAGGAAAGGTTAATTTTAATTCACTGTTTTCAGGGGTTTCAGCCCATCTTGGTTGACACAAGGCAGGCTAGCATAGCAGAGAGACATGGGTTTGGGTGAACCTTTTAGAGCTTTCAGTGATACACGTAGCCTACTGTAGCAAGCATGCCATAGGTTTGCCACCACTGACCTAGGGAAAACAGTCTATGGCAGGCCAGCAGCAAGCAGTAAAGCAGCAAGCCTCCCTTTCCTTTTTATTCCATCTAGACTATAAGCCTGTTGAATGGTGCCATACACACCCAGGTTGACCTTTCCTATTAGCCACACCCAGAACTATGCCAAAACAATCAGTGACTTATTTCTTTACTACACATCCTTAATCCATAGTCACACACCCTGAATCTAACTACCTCAGAAAAACCTAATTATAAGTACACGAGATTTGGCGGTATATCTAGACAAAAGCTATACAGTGAAATTCAAGATTTTGGACACTTCTGGATATTATCAGATTAGGAATACACTACTCCATTGTGAAAACCTGATGAATATTCAGGCTTGGTGTCTACGATGTTAATTTTATATGTCAACTTGGCCAGGAATAGTACCCAGTTATATAATGAAATACTAATGTAGGTGTTGCTATGACTATATTTTTAAGACAAACTTTAATAGAGTTTACACTTAATGATGGGATAGTGTGTGTTGCACTCAATCAGTAAGAGACCTAAGAACCAAACCTGAGGTTTCTTGAAGGAGAATAAATTCTGCTTTGAGACTGCAACATTAGCTCCTGGCAGAGTTTCCAGCCTGCAGGCCCGGCTGAAGGATGTTCAACTTGCTAGTTCCCACAATTGAATGAGCTAATTCCGAAAAATAAATATCTCAGCACATTTGAAATAAAATTAAAGCTGTGCATCCACCAACCTTCCATCTATTCAGCATATTGATTCCATTTCTCTGGCTGTCATAGAGCCTTATTTCAATACAAAAGCATCCCCCACAGGTGTAAGACTCAGGTGCACATCCGGGTGTCTGCTGTGGCTGAATTTTTATGCAGATTTTTAGGAGGATATGGGAGATTTTGTGATTATCTGCCTGGGTTCTGAAATGAGGCTGAGCAGGTAAAATGATTGGAGAGGAGCCTGCACGCATCGTCCCCCAGGGATGCTTTCTGGCCTCTAATGAACAGCACGTCTGGCAAACTGACAAATGCGCTGCAGACCTGCCTGGGTGCTCCCTGCAGTTATGTTAATGGGAAACGAAAAGTACTAGGCCCCCTCCAGCTCTCTCTGCTCTGCCCTTCCCATGTTGTAATTAATGCTTTCCAATATTGGGACTTTAAACACTTGGAAGGTTTTCTTAAGAAAAGGCAAAACATGTAAAGCAACTCAATTTTAATTAAAAGGAGGACCTCATTACAAATGTGAATAAGCCACAGTGCTGATCATTATCAGTTCAAGCCCGCAAAAGAAATAGTTATTTCTGCATAGGAAAGAGGTGCCAGCCCCCTCTTATTTAAACTATCAAAATTTTAATTTCATTCTTATTTCTGTAATTGAGAAAGAGCTGCCAGATTTGGGAATAAAGAACCACCTCCTTCTGCTTTGAAAGAAGGGGCCTCTTTTCTGTCACACAAACAATTAAATCTTCTGAACTGAGCTCTCTTGGATAGATTTTTTACTTGCTACTTATTCACACTGCTAAAAATAAGGAGGTTCATTAACCTCACACTGTTAGGAAACAGCTCATCCCCAGGAAGTGGGCAATGTGCTCCTCCAGTGTCTTGTGAATGAAGGATGGCTTTCCTGAGGTAAACTCACTTTCGGGAGCCACAGAGCCCAGTGCTGTCGACTGCTTTCCTCTTGGTCATCCCCTGTGGCTCAGTTTCCCCCTGTAGTACGAGAGGTACTCCATGATGCAAAAGAGTCTCTCGTTCATGTTCTACGTGTAGCAGTGCAGTACTGCCAAGTCATGGGGTAACTTTTGGGTTTATTTGTCTGTGGTTTGATATAAGAGGCATCATGACTTCTTCCTAGAGTGGGGTGAGAGGACCCAGAAGGCACGTGGTTGTGATATTAACTCTTGTCTTTTCTGTTTATTATACTGATGCACAAGAGAATTGAAACACCATTTTCTCAAGTTTCATAATATTTGATAGCTATGTTTCTAATACTTGCATTCCCTTCTGAACTACTGAAATAATTAGTGATGTCTCGTTTAAGTACAAGCAAGCTTTGAAGGCATCTAAGATGAAGACAATGTTTTCTTCCTCTTTTCTTTTTTCACCTTTCCTGCACGTTTAAATGGTAGCATCCTTCAGGGGAAAATCAGCCCACCTTTGATGGATTTTTAGTCAGCTATTAGTCTTGGCAAATTGTCAGTTCATGAAGTATGAAATGTCAAACAGCCTGCCATAGAATTCTCAGGTCACAAATCACACTTCGACTGGACACCGTTTCTCTATTCTGCACTAATAAAGATGAGAAATTCTTCCGAGATAAATGTTCAGGTCATGACAGTTTTGGCTCTTCTGCACAAAACAAGGCTCAAAGGTTATCTGAAGCTATTGTCAGAGGGAACTCTTTCTTTTCATTAAAGCAAGGCTTTGCAGTCGCAGCACACTGATGCCTTGACTTGGCTTACTTTCTGCTGTGGGCAACTGTCTTGGGAGTTGTACAGTACTAACTTCAATCCTGCTTATACCTATTTATGATAACCAAAAATTGTCTCAAGACATTGCCAAATGTATCCTGGAGAAATCAGTACATATAAAGTCAGACCCAGATTAGAATCACTGCATTAAAATAGCATGGTTATAAACACATGTCAAAAACTAAATCTATAGACTAGCTTTGGCTTTTAAATACAACACAGTGAAAGTTGGAAAATGTACTACTTAAATCTTTAAATGTTCCTTTTGGGCTGAGTTTACAAATATTGGCAACTCTATGAGCACATCTGTATCATAAATGTCATTCTGAAATAGTACTATTAACAGCATTTACCTCTGAAACAAAGACATAACGTTGATTTCTTCTGTAAAGGTGATGAGTATGTTCACATTTGGTTCTCAGGAAAAGTAAAAAGGAATTGGCCTCAGCAAAATGAGTAAAATTGGTCTGTCATAAAAAGAAATGAACTATCACATACTGTCTGTTTTCCACATGATCATATCTAGAGTTATGCATAATTGCCAATTAATGATTCCTCTTTAAGCATAAAATCTACATTGCTGTTCTTCTGATGTTTTCTTTGCTGTACTACTATAACCATTCTGCCAGATGTTGCTCCTGACAGACAAAATTGAGAATTCTCTCTTCTCCTTGTCTGAGTGACTTTCTCTGGACTGTACAGTTAGTTGCTGCTACTTTAATACAGTTTAATAAAGGGATATGTTATATCCAGCATGGGAATGTACTCATCACAAACCATCAACATTAGGATATGTGTAGCTATACTTAAATGTTCTTTAAAAATGTTTTGCCAACATGCACAAGTTCAATTGTCCACATTTGAGATCTGCAGTTTGGAGACCATGAACCTACACACTGTAGTCATCCATAAGATTGCTGGGGAAGGTCCATTCAAATAAGAAAATGTAAAACAGACCTTCATGTCTCTACTCCACATTCCCATCTGCACTGCGCCTTTAGCTCGTGTACACACGTGTACACAGGCACACCCACTGCACCGGTTTTCTGAAATGACACTCTTCTTATTCTTATCATTCCAGGTACCATTCCCTGACCCCCGTGGTCCACAGCTCCTGTGTAAACATGATGCTGCCAAAAGTCCTTCTGCGCACATGTGAGTCAGTGTATCTAACCTGCTGAGATCTGGCATCTCCCAACACGTATGCTAGACAGAGAGTTGGGAAGACACCTGAGCCACACAGAGACACTGCCGATGTCACACCTGGCCTTTCTTTCCTGCAGGGAACACCAAGGTCATGACTGCAGCTCAGCCATCTGGGGAACCTGGCAAGGTGAAGCTTGCTGGGGCCCCTGGTGGCCGGAAATTGGGCCAGAGAACAACACATCCCATCTTCCTGGTGTGACTCTGTGCCAGGGAGCTGTGCTCTCACCAAAGAGAGCTGGAGGAAATGGAAACCAGCAAATTCTTCATGTCAAAGCAGGGAAACAGCTCAGAGGAGCTCGGGGATTTATTGAACATTCTGGAAGTAATAGATCCAGGGCATGTACTTGCATCAAGAGCAAAGACGCCTAAGTTTGCTGACCATCTTCTGTGCGTACAACATCCTGAGACTTATTGAAAATACAAAAAATATAAATCATAGGCTCTGGCCAGGGAGCTTGCAACAACAACAATAAATAAATAAATAAATAAATAAACAAACAAGAAAGGAAATATGCAAAGAGACTAAGACCACACTTAGATAATTCAAAGAGTACTCAATTCAGGTCAAATTAGTGTGTGTGTTGTGTGTGTGTGTGTGTGTGTGTGTGTGTGTGTGTGTGTGTGAATTAATTTTCATTATCACTGTATCTATATATAATATGATCATTTTGTTCAGTGGAGCTATTTCAGAATTTTAGACTGAGATAGGTGGAGAATTTCACATGTAGAAAATGAGATACAAGCTGGAAATAAAGAATGAGCAACTTTTGATTAATCACAGAGTGGAACAGAAATTCAAAGAAGTAAACAGTGAGGACAAGCCAGGAAAGAATAAAAAACTTAATTTGCTGAGGTAGAAGTATATGCATGCCATCTTAGTCTGTCCTGTGCTGCTATAAGAAAATGCCTGAGACTGCATCATTTACAAAGGACAAAAATTCATGTATTATAGTTCTGGTGACTGGGAAGGCCCAGATCAAGAGATCTGGATCTTGCTGCCTCATAACATGTCAAAAACCATCCTAGGGTGATCAAGAGCAAGAGGCAGCAAGTTGCTTCTACAACAAACCCACTTCTTGGATGATGGTATCAGCCAAGTGCAGAGAACAGAGCCCTCACAGCCCAGTCGGCTCTGAAAAGCCCCACCTTTCATCACTGTTGCATTAGGGACTAAGTTTCTAACACATAAACTTTAGGGAACACATTCAGGCACAAGATGCTAAGAAAGAATCTTTGCTATGGATCAGAATATCTTGAAATTGAAATCCATACCTGGACTTTATCAGCTCACAGGTTCTTAAACAAGAATCTCAACCCCCAGAGCCTCAGCTTCCTGGCTCTAAGTACAAAACATGGCCCCCAGTCCTTGGCAGCAGAGGGGATTTACTGAGACAGAGAGTACACATTGCCCAGAAGACAACTGCAGCTTCTCTGTCCTTTAAGTCCTTCATTCACAGTGTGGGGAAAGTCAGTAGACCACCTCAAGTTTCCTGCAAGTGTACAGTGGCCTAAGTGTTCAGAGTCACTTCCTAGGCTCAGGATCTCTCTGAATTCATGGTCTCCCTTCTGCCTCTGCCCCCATGCCCGAGTTCCCCTTCCTCTGTGCAGAGCCTGCCCAAAATGCGATCTGCAGAGTGCTGCAGAGATCAGAACTGGGGCGGGTGGAGTGTCTGGAGGCAATGATTTCATGATTGCAGTGACTTGGTAAGTTAGCTGCCTTGTACAGCTTTAACAAATCAACACAAACATGGTGGTTTGAAATGAGACAAATTCAGAGTTGCACACTCTGGGTGTCTGCTGTCCTAAACGAAGGTGGCCTGAGGGTTAGTTACTTCCTTCTGGAGGCTCTGAGAGGGCATCTCATCTCTCTCTCTCTCTCTCTCTCTCTCTCTCTCTCTCTCTCTCTCTCTCTCTCTCTCTTTCTAGCGGTTGCTGGTAAATAGCTGACATTTCTTGTCTTAGAGAAGAATCACTCCAAGGTCCAGTTCAACTGCTGCATGACATTCTTCCCGTGTCTCTATCTCCAAATCTCTCTCTTCTTCTACAGATGCCCATTAGGGCCATAGCAGGGTCTGCAATGACTGAATCTTACCTTGATTGTATCAGCAGAGATACCACTTATGAATAACATCCCAGTCACAACTACAGAGTGTTTGGCTGGCGCATATACTTTGGGTAGAAGAGACACAGAAAATGATGACTATAGATTTTGAGGTTTGTTGTGTTTGTAGGGGAGAGAACTCCTGCATACTTCTTGGCAATTGTTCTATTATGTTTTCAGCAGTATTCAGGTTCCATGAGTAGAGACCATACTGTCCCATACTTGTGCTTTCAGGGAAAGAGACCCTTCAGGGAAGAGAGGGAGGGGAGAAGGAAAAAAAAGGAGAAAGGGAGGTTAGAAAGGAAAGGAAAAAGGAAGGATAGGGAAGAGTTGGGGAAGTAGAAGATGCAGTATCTAATTTTATGTATGCACTTGAATGGGCAAAGGGATGCACAGCTAACTGGTCAACATTATTTCTGGTGTGTCTGGGAGCATGTTTCTAAAATACAACAACATTTGAGTCAGTGGACTGAGTGTGAAAGATCCAGCCTCACCTACATGGGCAGGACCTGGATGGAAGGAAAGGGAAATTCTGTGTCTCCTTCTGGCCTAAGGCATCAGAGTTCGTACTCTTTGTGCCTGTGAAATCCAGAACTTCTACCCACAGTGTCCCTGGTCCTCAGGCCTTCAGACACAGGCTGAATTGTACCACCACATTTCCTAGTTTGCAGGTAGCAGATAGTGTGACTTTTGGTTTCCATAAGTGCATAGATCAATTCCTTTGACAAATTTCATCTTGCATGTAACTCTAGACACCCTAGTTCTTTTGTCCTGCTACAAGGTACCTGAGACTAGAATAATATTATAGTGTACAAGAAACCATAGGAGCAGAAACTTGTTTCTTGCAGCTCTGGAGGATGGCAGCCTGAGGTCAAGCCACAGATGCTTTGCTACCTGGAGGTGGTCTGTCTGCTCCAGGGACAAGGCCAAAATGTTTCAGCTCATCCCCTCCAGCCCTTCCCCCAGGCACTAATCCATTCACAAGAGCAGAACCATTAAGGCTCAATCATTTCCCAGAATGTTCCACATCCTAATATCGTAACAGTGTGAACTGAGTTTCAACATGAATTCAGGAGGGAACACATTCAAACCACAGCACCCTAGCCTATTGGTTCTATTTTTCCAGAAAATACTAATACAAAAGGGGAAGCCATTTTGGGAGAAAATAAAGGCTGTAGTGTCAGTACTACTCTATGTACATTCTTGGTTCTTGTCAATAATGTTACTAAACTTCAGGCAGATACAGCATTTGCAATCTGAGTATAAAGAAATGATACAAATAAATAATCATGCAGCTCAGAAATGGAAGTAGGAAAGTAGCAATGATGTGGAAAGCAATGTTGTCTCCTTACTACCTTGGTCCCTTGCAAAGGAAGACTAAGATGAGTTCTCTACACATCAAGACTCTGGGCACATTCCTACCTTAAAGCCCCATCTGGCGCCTGTCTAGAGACACTGCTGACAGTTCAGGTGAAAAGGATTTGGGGACTTTTAGCCCCCTGGAGAACCTCCTTGCTCTATAGAGACTGACTTCCACATGCCTTCACCCTAGATCTGAAAAGTATAACGAAATCTCTGTTGAGTTATTTGTTTTTTATTGCCTCAGATGAAGTCAGACTGCAAATATACTTAGAGATTTCAGATTTTAATTTTGACTAATTACATTCAGACTCATAAAACAGCAAAACAATACCTGAAGCCAAATTAGAGGAAGATGGAGCTGCATTTTACAAAAGCAAATTTACTAACCATATTCATACTTCATGTCTGGAGGCTACAGTTGCCCATTACCTGGTAAAGACAGGTGTGTGTGCGGGGGAGGGGGAATCCCATCCTGCTCTGCCACAGGAGGGGAGTGAGTGGGCTCCTTTTCCTGCTTTTGATGTGTTTGTTACAAGGCAGACAGAGTTCACCTTGCTCATTTATGGTTTTTTGTTTGTTTGTTTTTGTTTTTTTTGCAGAGGAGATGGTATGAACCAAAAGGCAGACTTTGCAGAGATGGGGCTTGGGAGAGATGGGAGGGAGGAAGGAAGGGAAGGGGCAAAGGGATCAAAACTGATCAAGATATGATATATGCATAGACTTATTCCCCCCAAATAAAAGTGCCTATTATGTATTGCAAACCTACCAAAAGTTTTTTTAAAGCTTACTGAAACAATGAGGTCCAAAGCGTTTATGTGCTGTGCTTAACCTAGAAGGTACCAAAGTACAGAGCCACCACTCCCACCCAGGAAGGAGCTTCCAGATCAGGAGTGGGTGCCTTGGATGACCTATTTCATGATCATGCTTGAGCTAGTCACCAGTGTTTTGGGGAGCTGCAACTTAAAGAAATCATGGAGGCTTAGGTGGAATTGTCTCATGGGTGTATACAACATTTGTGACTCCCTCCTGGGGCAAGTCAGTTCTTAGTAATGGTAAAGGCTCAGGTAGGAGTGTGTCTTTGATGTGCAAACCAACTAATCCAGAGCCACCCCTACTCTATCTGGCCTCCTACCCCAGGAATCAATGCAGCCACCATCCACATCCCTGAATCTGCATGCATTGATTCAACCAACCATGAGTTGAAAATATTTTTTTATTGTACCTGTACTGATCATGCTCAGATTTTTTTTTCTTGTCATAAGTCCCTAAACTGAACAGCATAATCTTATTTCCATAGCATTTACATTGTGTTAGGTATTATAAGCAGTCTGGAGATGATTTAAAATATGTAGGAAGATGTGCATAGGTTATATGCAAATATCATGCCTTTTTATATAAAGGATTTGAGCATCTGTGGGATTTGCTATTCATGAGGGTGCCTACAGCTGATCCTCCATGGATACAGACTTATGACTGTTTATCTGCCTTAGCCATCCCAACTCAAGTACAATGAGGGGCCGCTCTCATGGCCTAGAAGCCACCAGTGATTCAAACTAGTCAGTGCTATGATACCCTCAGAAGCCCTGGTAAAGGCTCTGGCAGGATCCTTCCCACTTGCTCCTGTCTCCGCTGACTGGCCGGTGCTTTCCCATGTGGTCCTGCACTGCACGGGGCACCTCTGGCTTCCAGCACCTGTGAGTGGAACAGGCTCTGGTTCCCTGGTTCCTGCTCCATCTTCTCTTGTGTTCACACTTCAAGAACTACACCGGAGAACACCGAGCAGCAAGGTTTATTCATGCAAGGCGGATAAAGCAAGTGCCTTTTGAAGGGTTCTGTGCAAAATTCCATGGATAAAGTTGTGTAATTAAATACTGATGAAGTTTTCTCTCAAAAACTCAGTCTGGTAAAACAAAAAAATATGGACACAAATAATACAACATGAAGTGTTAAGTGCCCCAAGTAAGTGCCTTACCCAGCAGAGTCTCCACAGTGGCAGATGGTACCCTCCAGCCAGGTGCTGGAGCAGCAATTAAGGACGGCTGAGTCACAGCCACGTGGGTGGGGCATCAGGAAACCAGCAAGGAGTTTTGACCATTCATGCAGCGGTCGCAGGAGAGCCATTCCTCCCGGCAGGACTGCAGGGCCTGTCAGAGGAGGTATGATAGAGGCCCAGAGAGAGCACAGGAGCACACAGCGGCCTTTACACAGGAATACAGTCACTGCCCACACATGGCCAGGAGGGGCTACTAATACTTCAGCCTTTGAGAAGCTTCCGCAGCTTCTTCCCATGCCTCTGTGGCCAGATCTCCTGAGAAACCAAGAGAGCAAATGAGCCCAGAGAATGCTGGTTTGAGATGTCAGCATCCAGGGCTCAGAATAGCACAGGGAGGGGTGCTGGGTCTGGAGGGGCCTGACAGACAGTACTGTACACCTGAACTACACTCACTAGGGTATTAAGTTTTAAAATGTGTTTTACTGAAAAAGTTGTATATTATTTGACTTTGATTTGTATCTGTGATTGTTAATTTTATATGTCAACTTGACTGGGTCATAGAATGCTCTTGACAGGTAAGATGTGGGTTCTGAGCAGGCCTCTGGTAACGTCTGGGAAGAAATTAACATGTGAATCAAGCTGAAGAAGGAAAACCCACCTTGGCCAATGTGGTGAGCATCATTCAGTCCAGGGCACCATTCCACCCATTCTGGATTGCCTAGAATAAAAAGGAAAACAAGGAAGGATTGTCTCTTTGCTGATAGAGCCAGGACATTGCCCTGCCCTCAGTTCCTCTGATTTTCAAGCCTGCAGACCTGGACTGGAATCTTCACTGTCTGTTCCCCATGTCTCAGGCCTTGAAGCAACACCAGCAGCTTCCCTGGGTCTCCAGGTTTCTGGGTCTCCAGGTCTTATCTGCCACATCTAGGACTTCACATAATCACACGAACCAATATCTCATAATAAATCCCCTTATTGACCCTGATTCTCTGGGGAACATTGACTAATGGCAGCACCAATGCATTCACTTGGGAGAAGTTCATTAAGTAAGAAAAAGAGAAAATTGAGTCACTCAGAAGAATCATAGCACATTCACCCATCATGTATCATGAGGGACAAAGTTTTCTAAATTGTTTATGAATAAGAACTCCACAAAGAAAATGACAGAAAGTATTTCATGGAAATTTTATTAGCAAGTTTATTTTTTAATTTAACCATCATTGTGTTGAGCATCCATCATGGGGAATTTTTGGTTGTGTAGAATTCCCTGTTGGCAGCCGAAGTCCTGTCTGGGAAAATGTATTAGGCAGCCTGTATTTTCCACACACAATGATTTTTCAAGGAAGCATTGCAATTAGGAGAACATGAATTACTGACAACCAAAGACTGTATATGAACTGAAATGCTAGGGATTTGTTAAATGTCTTGAGAGGGTAAGGAAGCTCAGACATGCAGCAGGTGCTTAGGAAAAGCCATCTGGAATGAAGTCCTTGCTTGTGGTTTCTTCACTTTGGCTCCGGAAGCAGAGCTAACAAAACATTTACTGAATGATTACACCAGCAGTGCTAGTCTCATTCTCCACTTCCTACTCTTCAGATTGAAGGAAATGGTAACAAAGGGATTTCTAGGCACAAAGAGGTCATCTCACTCTGAGGACCTTTACCTCACTCAAGGCCTGCCAGGATTCGCTCTCTCCAATGGTTGATTGACTCAGAGAGCATGGAGGCTGCCATCTTCCTGAGTTCAGCACAGCTCTGAGAAATTGGCCCATCTTCCCAGCTAGGGTTGGCTGAGGTTACTGTTGTCCATGCAACCAGCTCCATGTCCCCTCTCTCTGATTCTAACTCTATGTTCTCCCCTCCATAGGTTATTGATCCCAATAGCAACCTCTGATTAATGCCCTGTATGCTAATCTCCTTCTCAAGGTAGTTTTCCAGGGAAGCTAGCTTGCAATAATTGCAAAGTCATTGGCTTACTGTTGTTAACTGTTTTATAATTCTGTGTGTGTGTGTGTGTGTGTGTGTGTGTGTGTGTGTGCTCTTAATGGAAGTATAGCATATATTCAAAAGTGTGTTAAAAGACTGGCTGTGGTGGCATGCACCTGTAATTCCATCTCTTGGGAGGCTGTAAACAGGTGGATCACTACGAGTCTAATCTAGTAGTGAGACCCTGAACACCTTGCAGACTCTTCCCTAAATTACAAAAAAAAGTGTGTTCAAGTCTTCAAGCTCTGATCTTATTTATTTAACCAAATTCTCCATATTGGTGTCAGTATTTGACATCATTTAGATGTGATAGCATCTACAAGTAGATAACTTTATATAAGAGGTGATTATTCTTAAAATGAGGGTTAGTCTCATCCAATCAGTTGAAGGCCTTTAGAACCCATCTGAGATTTCCCAAGAAAAAAAATATTTGCCTAAAGTCTGTAGCTTCACTTCCTGCCTGAGTGTCAGCCTGCCTGCTTCCCCTGCCCACTTGTAACTTTCCCACCCCACGATCATGTGAGCCAGTTTCTTAGAAAAGAAAGGGGAGAGAAGAAGGAAAATAAAATCTTCATTTTATTCTTTATTTATGCAGACCACCACTACAATTGTGCATTTCCTTCTCTTTGTAGATCTTTAATTTTTTAATTTACCTATTTTGAGACTACATTACTGGGTACAAATATTTCAATTTGCTCTTCTTAAATTTAAAATTTGTATTATTCTCAAATAAACTATTTAGCTCTGGATATGTAAGTTTTGGTTTGGATAATATTTTTTCCAATCCTTTCCTAACAGTCTTTCATACATTTAAGTTACGTTCCTTCTAAGGAGCATGTTTAGCTTTGTCTCAATCTTTAGCTAGTCATGTAATCTTTGTATTTTAAATGGAATACCTAGTCTATTTACATTTACTATGATTTTGGTATGAATCTATCCTACTGTTTCTTGTTGAACCTAACCTATGTTTCTCTGTCCTTTCTTTGAATGTTTTTGGATTTATTTATATTATTTAATTATGTTTCTCTGAAGTAAGCTTATTAGAAACTTTTTCAAAAAGCTATGTGTTTTATAATAACTATACCATGAATTCTTTTTTTCCATAATTTTATTGAGAAACAGATAGCAATGAGACAGTTTCAAACCAAATTGGTAGGACAGTTTCAACAATCAACCATTGCATACATTCTTCCCAGTGGTTAATTGCTGTACAAGATGCGGACTTGACATCCCATTCACAAACACCACTAGAACAAATCCCTCTATTCATTAAGAGAATGTAACTATATATCTATCCTAACCATTTTGAATACACAGATACAAAATGGACATTCATCTGTATCCACTTTTTTTGTTAAGTTCCATCATTTAAATATTGTAGGTGTGTAAACTCAGCAAAATATTCTAAAAGAGTTCAGTAGTTCATAATAGTATTGGGTATTCCACTTCACTGGCAATGTCAGAAATTGTTGATCTGAGTCCTCTACAGCTCAACATAACACCATGGCTTTACTTCTTATACTTCGTTTTTGTACTTTTCTGCTGGATGGCTAAGACCAAGGTAAAACAGGACCTATGCAACAAGAGTTGTAGTTTTTGGGTCTCGTAAGGTCAGTGAAATCCCCTCAGGATTTATCCTGAGATCCTGTACCTCAGATTGTAGAACCTTTGTCAGTGTCAGCCATGTGGATGAGTCATGGCCATTGCTTGGCCAATATGCTCTCTGTGAAAGCCTGAGAGAATGTTTTCTCTCCATGTGACTCTCCTTAGGCACACTCTACATCATCGATCTCTTTCCTCTTTGGCCCCATAATCTCCTTGATCAGAAAATTTGGGACACTACCGAATTACATGACGTTACAGTACAAGTTCTCATATGTCCTGAGTCTTAATTGACCTTGGAAGGCTAGAGCAAAAATGTTGGCTTTCCTTGAAGCCCTCCCTTTTCTCTAATTTTGGTCTGCAAACTTAGGTTGTTAACCATCCAGAAGACAAACTTATTGTTATTACCATACAACCTAGGTATGGTACATACAACCTCACTATCTGTCTGCATATCAAACATCTTAGGCATAACATGGAACAGGTATTTTTCATCAAGTATTGATATGTTGAACTTTAAGTCCCTACAGAATATGATAAAAACACTTAAAAATTAGAATATATTTTTAAAAATAGGCATAAAGAATTATATACTTCTTATGTTTACACATATGTCCAAAAATCTAACCATATACAACCTTGAAGCAGGACAGTCCCACAATATTCCTTTTCCTGTCTCTTGCTTTCATTCACCACCCCCTTCTTTTTGAACAATCATCTACCCAAGAGACAGCACAGCAGAAACTGGCATGTCATGACAAGCAGCCCGTATTCAGAAGACCAGAATGACAGGCATTCCAAGTATGAAACTACTATTACAGATTTCCATCTTCAGTGCAATAGCTTAGTTCACAGGTGTCAGTATATATAGTTAGTCAGGGTGAGAATCTTTCCAAATAACTGCTAGATTCAAAAATCTTCTGGAGATTCTCAGGATCATTGCCTTGCCCATCTTGTACATATAACTGTATGACTTGACATGGTCATGTTTCCTAACTCTTCTCCTTTCCCTCCCTTGATTAGTTAGTCCTCAAGATCCTGCTTTCCTTTTACTTGTATTATACCTTTCTGCTTGTATTTCTTCTTTTGAGTTCTTATACTAGGGAAACTATCTGATATTTACATATATTTGTCTGGTTTATTTCACTTATGAGTATATGTTCAAGTGGCATCCACTTCAATATAAAGGCTTCGAGTTTATCATTCCTTATAGCTGAATAATACTCCATTGTGTAAAAATACCACATCTTTTTCTTTCTTTTTTTTTAATACCATGAATTCTTGACCATAAAGTACTACTGTAGTCATGTATTTTAAGAAGCTATTCTTATTATTTACTAGTAATATTCTTCTAGATTTACCACCTACATGCTCTTGTGATTGCTCATCATCATTCTCTGAAAGTTCACACTTCACTCTACGTGATCTACTGCGGTTAATGTGTAGCACATGTTGCTTGCATATGCCGGCCAGAGTGCAGCGTCAATTTGATCGCCCTTGGGACTCACCTGGGGAGCTTTGGGAACCCGGCCTCGGGGTCTATGCTTGGTCCTTGGGCCCTCCCTCACCAATGCTGTTCCCTTTCTCTGCTTCCCAGCAGTCTTGACCTGAACAGTTTTGCTCTTCTATCATGAAGTTTCAGTTGGAGCCAGCCAGCCATGGACTCAATCCCCTGAAATTATAAGATAAATGAACCAAATGAACCTCTCCTGCTTTACACTATGGGTGTTGGGTGTGTGTCTCAGAAGAAAGCAAGATGACTGATACCTGCTTCTCTCAAGACAGGCTTGCTCTGGCTTACATTGTAGTTCCCATTCCACAGATGAGGAAACCAGAGTTCAGAGAGGTACAGTGAGATGCAGGAGAGCTGAAGAGGTAAAACTATGAACTCTGGAATATAACACATTAGACCACTTAGTGTTTGAGGAAGTTATTTAGTACTTTCAGCTTCTGTTTATCTATAAAATGCCAATAAAGACACCTATCTCACTCTGGTGGAGACTTTAATGAAGGAACCAATATGAAATGCTTAATCCAGCACAGCCTATTATGATGATGCTTAGGATTGGTGTAATGTGAATTCTGCCTGCCTGGATTGCTCTGCTCTTCTAAAGAAAACCCTGTCTTCAAAAATCATGTTGGAGAAGGCAGCACTAAGCAATCCCAGAGTGAGGCCATGGCCATAGCTTTGACCCAGGGTAACATCTGTACCTGAGAAGCCTACTTATCAGATGCCCAGTTATCTTCAAAGTGTCCTGTCTTCCCACCAAATATTTATTCAAAAGTGACTTTGATGATTATCTAAGATCATCTGACCCTCTCCCAGTAGGATCTGAACAGAAAAACTCAGAGTGAGCCAGTTGGGTAGCTACATGAGAGACAAGAAGCTTTCTCAAAGGGAAGAGAGCAGCAATTTTAGGACAGAGTAAATGTTTCTCTCCTGGGAGACTTCAGGAGCATTAGCAGGTGTCCAGGTGAGCCCAGAGAACCCACCTCTGGAGCATCACCAAGATTACACTCTTGAAACAAGTCTTGACTGCTGGACAAGACTCTAAAACCCAAAAGCTTTACCACACACATTTGCCTCCAGCGGTACAGGTGACAAAGAGGTGACCAGATCACAAAGACCTAGCTTTTTCACTGTGTTGTCTAGAATTTCCATAATTGTACATGCTTTTCTGAACCTGGATGATGGATAATGTGGGTCTGTGTTGCCTAAATGAACATACCAGAGAAAGCCTTCCTGGAGGAAGGGCATAGCAGAGTGAACAGCGTGAAATGAAAGCCAAACTGTACTAGGATATCAAGTCATAGTTGCAGGTGCTGTTCAGGAAAAACTAGAATTGAAGCATGTCATGATTTGTTGTCTTTGGCTGTAATTTTTAGACATGTCTTAGTTACTTTTTACTTGTTGTGGGACAAATACCTGACACTCAAAATGAAGGAAGAAGGGTCAGGGAGATGGCTAAGTGGAATAAGTGCTTGTCTGGCAAGTGCAAGGTCTTGAGTTCAATCCGTGATACCACCAAAAAAAAAAAAAAAAAAGTAAATCCCTGGGACTGGGGAAATAGCTCAGCAGAATAAGTGCTTGCCTGGCAAGCTCAATGGCCTGTGTTCAATCCCCAGTTCAAAAAAAGAAAATCCACATACTCAAAATGAAGGAAGGATATTCCACTGACTCCAAGGCAAATGAAAACAATGAAGAGCAGAGGAGGAGCAGCAGCTGTGGCATTCATCAAGCCTCTCTCTTCCTTCTACACTGACTGCCAAGACTGGTGCTCCATGGTGATCATAGCTCTTCCAAAGTGGCGCAGCTGCCAAGATCAAGCTCCTCCAAAGACTGGGACTTCTCCACACAAACTGGGGCAGGGCGGCAGGAAGTCAAGCAGGGCAGCAGGAAGCCTTTCTCAATTCCTGGGTCCTGCCCACCTGCAGGGCTAGGCCCCACACTATCTGTCTACAGGAGCTGATTCAGCCAAGTTGACACAATGTATCAACTAATGTAAGACATTAATCACTAATATTCTTTTCAAAATATAGATGAAGTCACATGAAATACAATTCAATTATCTCGTGTACAGTTGCAGATTCTTAGAAATTATGGGGGAAAGCTGCCCAGCTAATTTCTTATTCCTATGAACAAGAAATGGTAAAATATCATTCAGAGAAAATAAATGTTGTTTCATGAAGAAGCACCATATTCCTTCTCCATAAAACGGGGATTGTTACATTTA
The DNA here is from genome assembly GCF_000260255.1 of Octodon degus. Classification (NCBI taxonomy): domain Eukaryota; kingdom Metazoa; phylum Chordata; class Mammalia; order Rodentia; family Octodontidae; genus Octodon; species Octodon degus. Next base: position 1,155,200 of record NW_004524621.1, on the reverse strand, counting down.
CTTAGACCTCTCTGTTCCTGTCTCCAGGTGAAGCTCAGATTTCCCTGAGGTCTAAGAGCAATGTATTAAAGACATAAAAGCTTTCTGGATTACAGTCTGGGGAAATGCTATCGATAATTTGGGGCTTGAGTCCCCCACGAGGTAGTGGTCTGATAACCTCAGTTGAATTCCAAGAATAAATCATTCAAGAAGCTAGCTATGGGGTAACTCATGTCAGTGTAAGAGGCCTTCTGATCCTGTTCTAACTGAATCCTGGGAACAGGCCCCACAGTCAGAAAGCAGCAAGGTGAAATTAGAGGGGCTGACAGCTGAAATATGAAGGGCTTTATTCATATAGTCATGTCAATTTTGTGGCATGACTATTTTGCATTGTTTTTATTCGTATAGAGCCATTTTCCATTCTGAGACACACAAATATTCTGTTCCATATTCCTCTAAGCTTTTTATGGTGATCTATTTTTGACACTCAAAATTCTAATCCACCTGGCAATTATTTGAGGTAAGGTGTTAAGAGGCAAATCAAGCTTATTTTATTATATTAATGTATTCATTCTCTTTTCAGAATTTCTATTTTCTTTCATTGTTCCAATAATCTATTCTTGTATCAGACATTCTGCTTTGCTTATATTAACATTAAATTATGCTCCTACAGCTGATAAAGCAGACCTCGCCCATTTAGCCATTTAATTCTTTTTACTTAACTATTCTCAGCCTAACTAATGAGTTTATCCTTCCAGATAACTTTTAGTCTTACTTGAAGACTTTTAAAATAAATCCATTGGGAATTTATAATGCAACTGTGTTGAGGCTAAAAAATGAGTCTGAGAAAAATTTTGACACTCTCTAGTACCCAAAAATAAGATATTTTTCATCTAATATGTTCTCCTTTTAAAGTAGCTCTGTTTTTGTTTTTATTTTTTGGCTGTCTCCCTATTGTTCATAAAAATTCTTCATAAAACTAATACTTAATATTTTGGTGTTATTATAAATGGAGGATTGTTTTATTAAATGTTATGGACCAGTCCCAGCCCAGGCGCAGCGTGGGCCAGAACCTCTCCCAGCCCGCGGGCCGCCACCCACCACTCTGCAGTGCCTCCCCCACCCCGCCCGCCAAATAGGATTTTCTGCCGAGTTCCGGGAGCCCCCAGACCCAGTCCTAGCCCAGGTCCGG
>NW_004524621.1:1119820-1151260 GCF_000260255.1 Octodon degus | reverse complement strand
AAAAAAAAAAAAAACAAATTTATTTTATTACTAAAAAAAAAAAAAAAAAATGAAGTGTAATATTTGTTGAAAAAAAAAAAAAAAAAACAAATTTATTTTATTACTATGAAAAAAAAAATAAAAAAGGTGACCTTTTATTGATGAATAAAATGTCTCTGAGGAAAAAAAAAATAAATGTTATGATTAGTTTTATTCTGGGTTTTAAAACAACTATTAATTTTTATATATTCTTTTGTTGTTTAGCCACACTTTTAAAGAGGGCAAATGCCCTTCTAAACAGTGAGCTCTTCATATAATCTAAAATGTGAAAGGTAAATTTCTCTTTCACAATGGTACAAATCTTAATGTGTTTTCACTGAAATTTCTAGAATTTTAAATGGCAATGGCATAATCAGACATCCGCAGTTTTGGAACTGGTTTGAATGGGAAGATGCCAGTGTTTCACTGCCAGCTAGGTTATAGTTTGTGTCCAGTTGTCCCCCCAAAGCCTCATGCAGTTATGGGGTGAACTTCTAGAGTTTGTGATTACTTCATCATTCAATGCTGGGATTATGGGAGCGAGTGCTGCTGGGATTATGGGTGCGAGTACTGCTGGGATTAGAAGTGTGAATGCTGCACCTCGCCTGGGGCAAATAGTCTGAATGCAGTATAAGAAGGGAGAGAGGCTTGTTCTCGCTCTACATCTGTGGCCACAGCTGCTGCTCCTCCCTTTTGGCTCTTACTCTTTGCTGTTTTCCCCCACCACAAACAACTGCCCTCTTCTGTGTGCCACTCTGCCTTGGAAGTTTCAGCCAAGTATGGACTGAAACCTCCACTAATTGTGAGCTAAATAAACCTTTCCTTCCTTAATTTTGGGTGCCAGGTATTTGTTCCAGAAATGAGGAAAAGGTGACTAAGACAAGCTATTAATGAACTGCCTATTAATTTGATGTGGGGCTTCTATCTTAGGCTGAGAAATGATTTCACATTTTTGGCTATGCTGCCTGCTTCTACTACTCCTTTCTTTCAGACAATGACTAAAATGGCAGAAATAGCAATGGCAGCTAGTGTTTGTGGAGCACACATTAATACCTTTCAAACTAAGCAGCAGCAGCAGCATATCTCTAATATAAGACTATTATTGCTCGAGTTAATGAGAAAAGAAACAGAGACTGAAAGATGCTACCTAAGCAGAACTTAGTCACACAGCAGCTGTATGTTGGAGCTCAGCTTCGAACATTGGCCTGTACTAGTTGCAGCATGCTGACTTGCTGTGACCCCTGAAGCCTAGAGAAGCTCCTCTGTTAGCCTTCCCCACACATCCCTGCTCTGCCCTACATTCCAGGAAGGCAATCCCTGCAGACTTCAGTGCCCAGGCTCCCTTGCTGGCTGCCTTCTGATTGGGACTGCCCAACTAGGGTCCCTGACTTACTATTTGGTAAAGAGCAGAAGATAAGGATCTCTCCTTCTTGGCTTCTTGGCTTCCTTCCTCCCTCCCTTCAGTAGAGGTGAGCTCCAGCTTTACATGTTAAGTTCTAGCAACTATTTCTCTCCTTTGACCTGTCTGCCCTGGGAGTGATAGCAGCTTTCTACAGTTGCTAGACTCCAGTTTTCCCACCACCTCCTGCACAGCTCATACCTGCCAAGCTTGTTATGAGTGATTTGTTCATTAAAGGTTCTATTTGAATAATCAGGTGGATACTATGACTCATTTTAACCCATCATTTAAAATTTAAAAATTATATCTTGTGAGACTCTGAGAAGATAACAGGAAAAGATCTACATGACACTGGGTTTACCAATAACTTCTTAGATTCCTAAAAGAAAATAAAATTGATAGGCTAAGCTTACGAACTTGAGTTATGCAAATGACATTGTAAAGAACATGAAAAAACTAACAGACTGAGAGAAAGCCTTTACAGAACACATATACCAAATAAAGAATTGGCATTCAACGTTCATAAAGAACTCTTAAAATTCAACAAGAAAACACAAACAACCCAGCTTACAAACAGGAAAACCATCCTAATAGAAACATCACAGGGCTGGTGAGATAGCTCAGTGGACTAAGTACCTGCTTAGGCAAGTGCAGGGACTGGGGCTCAATCCCTGGCACTACATGCTATACTGGCCCTGCCCCCGGTCACTCTGAGCCACCCACCAAGACCAGGCACTCCCAGCTGTGGGGAGGCTGAAAACAGGAGGACCACTATGAGTCTGAACCGAGTGTGAGAGCCCATAAAAATACATAAGAAAAGAAATATCACAAGAAAAATGCATAAATGGAGAACTCACATATGAAAAGATGTTCAATGCTGTATCATTAAGGAATGGCAAATTCCAAAATCAGATATCACATGAGAATTGCAAAAATTCAAAATACTGACAAAAACACTACAAAGATGTGGAACAATAGAAATGCTTATTCATGGATGATGGGAAGGGAAAAAGAAGAGGACAGCCACTTTATACTACAGATTTGTAGTTTCTTACAAAACTAAACATACTGTTGCCCAGTAATACTTCCCTTGATATTTCTACAAATGAGTTAAAAACTTACAAGCAGACAAAACCCTGCACACAAATGGTTGCAGCATCTTTAGTCATCAAAACTTGAAAACAAGCCAAATGCCTTTCAGTAAGTGAATGGATAAATAACCTGAGGTATATTCACATCTATATGATAGATATTATTTATTAATAAAAAAGTGAGCTATCAAGCCATGCAGAGAAAAAGAGTCATCTCCAATTCACTTTGCTAATAAAAGAAGACAAACTGTGAAGATCAAACAGTATGTGAGTCCTACTACATAACGTTCTGGAAAAGGCAAAATGCTGGAGGAATTAAAGAAAACAGACAGGAGTGTGTGGGAGAGCTTCCAGCTACCCTGCACCCACAGGAACTGTCATGTCCAAACCCAGGCACGGAGCATGAGTGAGACCCTGTTCTGTGCCCTTCAGACCACCCAGCCACTCGGCATCCCCTCCCCCGCACGCCCACTGAGTGAGTGAGAACTTCTGCCCCATTCTCAAGACCCCCAGATCCAGGCCTCATCAAGGCCCTGTGAGTGTGTGGGAGAGCTTCCCCTCTCCCCAACTACCCCTTGTCCCTTTCAGACTCAGTTTAGGCTTAGCATGAAACTCTGCAGCTGCAGTCCCTGCAGAAAGAGTAGGGGACAGAACCACCCAGCTAATCCAGGAGCAGAACATCTTGCTAGAGGGGCACAACAGGTTCACTCCCAAGGGCTGCAGCAGGAAGGAGCTGAGCACAGCAGAAGACCCAAGCCAGCCACAACTAGATAAATTCAAAATTTGGAGATTTGCACCTGAATTTCAGTAGGTGTTAAGGTTAACTGCACCAAAACTCTACAACAAATGTCAGAAGACAGTGCTACACAAAATGACAAAGAGAAGGAGCAAAATGCAATCTCAGACCCCAAGCCCACCCATAACAAGTGCAGAGGGCACTAACAAAGAACAAATTGGGAAACACATAGCTGAAATAAATGAATCAAGAGTTTCTGAAATAAAGAAAAAATGGCAGAAAGGTGTAGAGGAACTCAGATTGGAAATAAACAAAGAAATTTCTGAATTAATAGCATCTGAAGTAAAGATTCAAATACAGAAACATGGAGGAAACCCAGTGCCCACCCAGAACAAGTGCAGAGGATACTAGCTCAAATGAAATGTATGAATTAATAGCATTGAAGCAAATAAGCAACAACAGAAAAGTATAGAGGACCTCAGAGCAGAATTAATTTCTGAAATAAAAAAAGAAACCTCTGAATTCATAGCATCCAAAATAAAGAATAAAATACAGAAACATAGGGAGGAAACACAATCTGAAAATAAACTCTACACTAAAAGAATTAATAAATGCTTCTAAAGAAGACATTGATTTAAAAAAAACTTGAGGAGATTAGAAAAGTGAAGGATTCCTTGAATGAGCAATACAAGAAAGAAATAGATCACATAAAGGAGAGTGAAAGAGATATAGAGGAACTTAAAATATCAATCACAAGCCTGGAAAACTGTTTGAGTGAAAGTGAAGACAGAGTTTCAAATCTTGAAGACGCTGGTGCAGCTAGCGAAAAGGTAAGAGAAGATCTCTTAAAAACAATTAGGATGCAGGAAAAAATAATTCAACACTTTCAAGATGATGCAAAGATGAACAATGTGAGACTAATAGGTGTCAGTAAGAAAGAAGGAGTCAATACAAAGGACATTAAAAAAATATGGGCAGAAGTAATAGCAGAAAACTTCCCAAATATGAGGAAGCAATCTAATATTCAAGTAACTGAAGCATACAGAACACCAAGTAACCTCACCCCAATTAAAAACACACAGAGACATATAATAGTCAAGTTCCCAGAAATCCAGCACAAGAATAATATAGTGAAAGCTGCTAGAGAAAAGAAGCAGATCACATTTAAAGAAAAACCCATCAGAATAACAGCCGGCTTCTCTGCACAAACCATGAAGGCAAGAAGAGCATGGAACAGAGTACTTCAAGTCTTCTAGGAAAAAAAATCCAGCCCAGATGACTATACCCTGCAAAACACTCCTTCAAGTATGATGGTGAAGTGAAAATCTTCCATGACAAAGAACAACTAAAGACATTCATGATGACAAAGTCAACCTTACACAGGTTCCTGAAAGATATTTTAGAGAGGGACCAAAATGATCAGAACTCCATGAAAGAGAACAGAAGCAACCAACTAAATAGGGCAAACAACTGAACACAAGAGAAAAAGGAGTATACAACAGCAGGTAAATAACATGTAAATCATAAGTCAATACACCAATTAAGGACTCAATTCACCAATTAAGAGAAATAGACTGGCACAGTGGACTAGGAAACAAAATCCAACAATATGCTGTATACAAGAAACACATTTAACTCATAAAGAAATTCATAGACTGAAACTCAAAGAATGGAAAACAATACTACACACCCCAGCACCTCAGAAAAAAGCAGGGGTAGCAATCCTGTTCTCAGACAGTCCCAACTTCAAACCAAGATGATTACAGAAAAATTCAAGAGGAAGAGGTAACACTCATAAATATGTATGCATCAAACATGGGAGCACCCAATTATGTAAAATAAATCTTAATGGACATGAAAAATCTAATATCCAATATCACAATCTTAACAGGAGACTTTAACACGCCCTTGCCCAAAAAGATAGGTCAACCAGATAAAAAATTGGCAAAGTAGTAACAGAACTGAACCAGAGCTTGAAACAAATGGACTTGGTGGACGTATACAGAGTGTTCCACCCAAACACAACTGAATATATATTTTTCTCAGCTGCACATGGGTTATTTTCTAAAATAGACCACATACTGGTCCATAGGTCATCCTTAAGTATATGTAAGAAAACAGAAATTATCATATGCACATTATTCGACCACAGTGCAATGAAACTGGAAATAAATGACAAAGGAAACCAGAAAAAATAACCTAAATACATGGAAATTAAACAACACCATACTCAGCAATCAATGGGCCACAGATGAAATTAAACAAGAAATTCAACAATATCTACAAATCAATGAAAATTCAACCACAACTTTTCAGAATTTAAGAGATGTAATGAAAGCAGTTATCAGAGGGAAATTTATAGCTGTGAATTCACACATTAGGAAAACAGAACAGGAACAAATAAACACCCTAATGCTGCACCTTCAACAACTAGAAGAGGTAGAGCAAACCAAACCCAGAGCCCAAAGATGGGAAGAAATCATAAAGATTAGAGAAGAAATTAAATCAATTGAGATGAAGAAAACAATTCAAAAAATTAAAGAATCAAAAAGCTGGTTCTTTGAAAGATTAAATAAAATTGAAAAGCCCCTAGCTAACCTCATCAAACAGAGGAAAGAAAAATTCAAATACAAGCAATAAGGAATGAAAAGGATGTAATCACTACAGACCCAGTGCAAATTGAGAAGATTATGAATAGCTACTTTGAGAATCTTTATTCTCACAGAATAGGAGCCATAGATGAAATGGACACATTCCTAGAAAGGTACAAATTACCAAAACTGAATCAACAAGATAGAACCACTCTCAATATCCCAGTAACAGCCAATGAAATACGAGATGTAATAAAAAACCTACTGACAAAGAAAAGTCCAGGTCCTGATGGATTGACAGCTGAATTCTACAAGAAATTTACAGAAGATATAGTCAGTGTACTCCTCAAACTATTCAATGAAATTGAAAATAAAATGTTCTCCCAAAATCATTCCTGGAGGCAAGAGTTATACTGACACCAAAACCAGGGAAAGATGCAACTAAAGAAGAGAACTACAGGCCAATCTCCCTCATGAACATAGATGCAAAAATACTCAATAAAATCCTAGCAAATAGAATACAGCAAATCATTGAGAAGATCATACACCATGATCAGGTAGAATTCACCACAGGGATGCAAGGATGGTTCACTATACAGATCTATAAATATAATACGCTATATCAATAGAGTGAAAACTAAAAACCACATGATCATCTCAACTGATGCATGCAGAAAAGGCTTCTGACAAAGTCCAACACTCATTCATGTTCAAAGTCCTGCAGAAAATTGGAATAGATGGCCTCTACTTCAATCTGATAAAAGCCATTTATGAAAACCCAAAGGCTAGCATAATTCTAAATGGGGAAAAAACTGAAATCTTTTACTCTTCGATCTGGTACAAGACAAGGATGTCCTCTATCAGCACTCCTATTCAACACAGTTCTGGAATCATTAGCTAGAACCATTAGACAATAGAGAGAAATAAAAGGAAATAGAATAGGTAAAGAAGTTAAATTATCATTATTTTCAGATGACATGATACTTTACTTGGAAGACCCAAAAAACTTCACCAAGAAGCTAATAGAATTAATATACAAATTCAGTAGCATAGTAGGATACAATGTCAATACCTGAAAGTCAATAATAGCATTCTTCTACACAAATAATAAGCACACTGAGAAGGAAATTAGAGAAACAATGCCTTTTACAATAGAACTGAAGAAAATGAAATAACTTGGAATTAATCTAACTAAAGAAGTCAAAGATCTTTTCAAGGAAAATTACAGTACTCTGAAAAAAGAAATCATAGAGGATTTCAGGAAATGGAAAGATAATCCCTGCTCCTGGATAGGAAGAACCAACATTGTGAAGATGGACATACTCCCAAAATTGCTGTACAGATTTACTGCAATCTCTATCAAACTACCACCAACATACCTCACAGAGCTAGAGATATCATTCCTAAAATTTATTTGGAACCAGAAAAAAAGTGGAATAGCAACAGTAATCCTGGGCAGCAAAGAGAAGGCAGGAGGCAGTACAATTTCTAACTTGAAATTATACTACAAATCTACTGTGACAAAATCCACATGGTACTGGCAACAAAATAGACCTGAGGATCAATGGAATAGAATAGAAGATGCTGAAACCTCTAGGAACACACTCAGCCACCTTATCTTTGACAAAGGGGCCAAACATACTTACTGGAGGAAAGATAGCCTCTTTGACAAATGCTAGAATAACTGGCTCTCTACATGACGAAAACTAAAATTTGACTCAGGTCTATCACCATGCACTAAGCTAAAGTAAAAAGGATTAAAGATCTAAACATTAAAACAGAAACACTAAATCTCCTGGAAGAGAAAGTAGGAGGAACTTTTGAAGACAAAGGGGTAGACAGATTTAATGAGCAAAAATCAAATCGCATGGGAAACACTTGAAAGAATTAACAACTGGGATTATTGAGAAGTTTTTGCACATCAAAAGAAATTACCAACAAAGTGAAAAGACAACCCATAAATTTCAAAAAAATCTTGACAAATAAATACTCAGACAAAGGTCTGCTCTCTAGCATTTATAAAAAAACTAAAAAACACTAGGCCCCAAAATTAAAAACCCAGTCCAGAAATGGGCATCTGAGATGAACACACACTTCTCAGAGGATCAAATTAAAGAAGTGAATAAATATATGAAAATTTGTTTCACATCACTAGCCATCCATGAAATACAAATTAAAACAACATTGACATACCATCTCACCCCAGAAAGAATGGCTATCATAAAGAAATCACCCAACAACAAATGTTGGAGAGGCTGTGGGGAAAAAGGAACCCTTCTCTACTGCTGGTGGGAATGTAGACTAGTGCAACCATTATGGAAACAGGTGTAGTGACTCTTTATAAAACTAGGACTGGAATTCCCACTCAAACCAGCTATTCCCTTAGTGGGAATTTTCCCAGAGGATATGAAAACATCATATCATAGTGATATATGTGTACCTATGTTTATAGCAGGGCAATTTATGATAGCCAAATCTTGGAAACAACCAACATGACTGTCACCTGAGGAATGGATGAAAAAGATGTGGTAGTTTTATGCAATGGCGTATGACTTGGGTATAAAAAATGATAAACTCGAAGCCTTCATATTTAAGTGGATGCCACTTGAAGATATACTCATAAGTGAAATAAACTAGACCTACATGTATAAATATTTTATAGTCTCCCTAATATAAGAACTCAAAAGAAGAAATACAAATAGCAAGGTATAATAAAATTAAAAGGGAAGCAAAACTTGAGGACTAGACAATGAAGAGAGAGCAAGGAGAAGAGCTAGGAAAAATGAGAGAGGCAAGCCATACAGTTATATGTACAAGATGGGTAAAGCAATGATCCTGAGAATCCTCAGAAGATTTTTGAATCTAGCAGTTAATTGGAAGGATTGTCACCCTGACTAATTATATATGCTGATGCCTTTGAACTAAGCGACTGCACTGAAGATGGCATTTGATAATAGTAGGTTCATGCTTGGAGTGCCTGTCATTCTGGTCTCCTGCATATGTGTTGCTTGTCATGACACACCGGTTGCTGTCGTGCTGTCTCTCAGGTAGATGACTGTTTAAAAAGGAAGAAGGTGGTGAATGAAGGCAGGAGAGAGGAAAAGAAGTGTTACAGGACTGTCCTGCTACAATGCTGTATATGGTTAGATTTCTGAACTTATGTGTAAACATACATAATTTTTATTCCTATTTTTAAAATATTTTTTCATCATATTCTGTAGGGACTTAAAGTTTAACATATCAATACTTGGTGAAAAATACCTGTTCCATGTTATGCCTAAGATGTTTGATATTCAGACAGATAGTGAGGTTAAGCTCAACAGCCTAGGTTGTATGGTAATAACAATAAGCTTCTCTTCTGGAGGGTTAACAACCTAAATCTGCAGGCCAAAAATTAGAGAAAAAGGAGGGCTGCAAGGACAGCCAACATTTTGGCTCTAGCCTTCCAAGGTCAATTAAGACTCAGGACATATGAGAACTTGTACTGTAACGTCATGTAATTCAGTAATGTCCCAAATTTTCTGATCAAGGAGATTATGGGGCCAAAGAGGAAAGTGATCGATGATGTAGAGTGTGCCTAAGGAGAGTCACATGGGGAGAAGACACTCTCTCAGGCTTTCACAGAGAGCACATTTGTCAAGCAATGGCCTTGACTCATCCACATGGCTAACACTGACAAAGGATCTACAAACTGAGGTACAGGGTCTCAGGATAAATCCTGAGAAGATTTGACTGACCTTATCAGATACAGTAGTTACAATTCTTGTTACATAGGTCTTGCTTTACCTTGGTCTTAACCATCCAGCAGAAAAGTATAAAAATAAAGTATAAGAAGTAAAGCCATATTGTTATGTTGAGCTGTAGGGGACTCAGGTCAACAACTTCTGACATTGCCAGTGAAGCAGAAGACCCAATACTATTATGGACTACTGGACTCTTTTAGAATATTTTGCTGAGTTAACACACCTATAATATTTAAATGACAGAACTAAACAAAAAAAGGCAATACAGATGAATGACCATTTTTATCTGTGTATTCAAAATGGTTAGGATAGCTATACTTGTACATACTCTTAATTCAATGAATAGAAGGATTTGTTCTAAAAGTGTTTGTGAATAGGATATTATGTCTGCATCTTGTACAACAAATAACCACTAAGAAGACAGTATGTAATGTGTTAATTATTGAAACTGTCCTACTAATTTGATTTGAAATTGTCTCATTGCTATTTGTTTCTCAATAAAATTATGGGAAAAAATTAAAATGAAGACAACAGACATTGCCAAGTCAACAAGAGGAAAGGAAACTAGAAGATGTATGCACAAGTTTAGTGTGGCAGAAGCACTATTGTGTGAAACACTGTAAGATGGATAATTGTCAGTATGTGTCTGACAAGAGTCACAGAATATACAGCATCAAGAGCAAACTGTCATGTAAACTTTGGATTTTAGAAGATAATAATGTAGCAATATTGGCTCAACAATTTTTTTTTTGTAGTTCAGGGGAGGGTCAATAGGGTGTTCAGTGTCTCACTACTAGATCGGACTCATAGTGATTCTCTTGTTTACAGCCTCCCAAGAGTTGGGATTACAGGCATGCGCCACCAGCCCCAGTCTCAATTGCTATCTCAGTGCGCCCCAAGGGTGGGGCTGGCATGACAGGCCCAGGGATCTAACCCATAGCCCCTGCACTTGCTTGTAGGCTCTTTAATCCACTGATCTATTTGGCCAGCCCTGGCTCAACTATTTTAACATGTGTGCCACAACACTGCAAGATGCTACTGACCGAGGAATTCTGGTGGAAAAGATACTATATGGGTACTCTGTATTTTCAACTCATTTTTTCTTTAAATCCAAAACTGCTTTAAAAATAGAATGTATTTTTAAATGTATCAGAATGTATTTTTCATATGCATAGCAATAATTGTGTAGGTTTTCTTTTGAATAGTAGGAATAATCATATCCATTAAATGGATATACTTCCTAGTGCAAAAAAAAAAAACACCCTTTTATCTCTGGAATAATTCCACTTGGACATGGTCTATTCTTACTTTTATTTAGCATTGAAATTGATTTGTTAGAATTTCACTTAGAAATTTTGCACCTATATTTGTAGTGAGAATGTCTCGTGTGCTATTTTTATTTTTACTTTTTTAGTTGCACGGTTTTGGTGCGTTTTCAAGCATTGATATCAAGATAATCTAACTTCACAAAAATAAGTTGGGATTTAAAATGTAACTGTTTATTATGCATATGTGCTGAATTACATAAGGCATAATGTAATTTTACATAAAACCATCCAAACTTGAAAAGTTTGGGAGAGAAATTTCAAGTGTTCTGAATAATCTTCTCAGTAATCTACATGGAAATTGGCCTATTCAGGTTTCCACTTCTTTTATTTATTTTTTTTAGCACATATGAATAGGAGTTTATTCTCTGATAAATCTTCTGCTTCTTTTAAGTAAGGTTTTATAATCTGTGCTTTGCTAGGAAATTAACCTTTTCATAAAAATAAAATTTGATTCTATTTCAAGTATTTTAGTTATTCTTATTTTTCTAGTTTTGTCTGAAACTGACATAGTCACATTATTTTTTCAGTCTTATATTTGTGTATTTTATTTGAATAAAATTTATTTAATTAAAGTAGTAAGCATTTAAAGTGAATGACTTTGACTTTCAAGCATTGAAAGTGAAAGTGAATCTTTATAAAGTTTTTATATTTTAAATAACAGTTTTTCATATACATTAATCTATGGGTTCAACTGGTTTCACCCCTGATAGTTTAATTTTGGCTGTTATCTGTAGTATAGCCATTGTCACATGAAGTATAGGTCTGGCTACTATTTTCCTAAATTATTATGATAAATAGGTGGTTTAAAATATTTTCATTTTTGTTGTTAAAGACATGAATTTCTTCAGAAAATAAATTTGAACTTGGTCTGTTGACTTTTAGTTTAAAATACCTTTATGTAATTTCCTTTCTTCCTCTTCTCTTTTTCCTTTTCCCTTATTTTCTAATCCTATTTGGAGTTTACTGAACTATTTGAGATTTCTTAGATCTGTGGATTCATGTACTGCATTCATTTTGGCAAACCCTTGGACATTTCAGTCTTGTCATTGTCCATTCTCTTTGCCAAAGTTCCCCCTCCCTCCCCTCCTTCCTCCCTCCCTCCTTCTTCTCTATCCTCCAATTGCACACTTGCATTTCTGCTAAGACTCTGTCCTCAAATCAGGATGTGATTTGAGTGACAGTCTTCTTACTGTTTCCTCACCATGGAAGGCTGGGCAAATCCAAGCTTTGCTTTAAGCATTTGTCTAGGTTCTTTAGTAGCTTTTAAATGTGACAACATTCTTCAGAGGCCAATGGCCAGGCCCTGCCCCTCTGGGCAAACAAAATCTCCCAATCTTTGAGAAGGAAGCAGTTTCTACTGGGTCTTTTGGAGACCACAGCCTAGCTCCGCATCCTCCCTATTCACATGTAGAGCCCACCCAGCAGCAATCTTGCAGAAAACACCAGCCATGGCTGATGTTTCTCAAATTACACAGTGTTTCATGCCAGCATCAGTTCTGGGTGACCAACAATATTTCTCTGGCCACTACTGGGCCAACTCAGATAATTATTGCTTACTGAGAATTAGCAAAAACACTGCTCTTAAAACTTCACCCAGTGAATTTCCAGGCCACCTAATTATTTGCATGACTCTATACAGCCTTAAAACCGTGTTTATCATTTATCTTTTTTTTCTACTCATTATTGGACCATTAAAACATGTTGTGCATCTTGTTTTTACTGTGGTTCTCACAGTTGGCATGAAGTGATAGCTTGTGGAGATCTGATTTTTATTTCTTGTATGACTAACCAAGTTAAGCATCACTCACTAGACTCACCAGCCATTCGAATATGTTATTCAGAGAACTGTCTACTCAGGTTTGGTCAATTTCTAAAAGCATATGTTTTATGGCTTTACTAATGAATTGCAACCATTCCATATAGATTCTAGATAAAATGACCTTGTAAGAACATGATTTTAAATTTTTTTCTAATAATTTTTGTCAAGGTCTGAAAAAATAATTTTTGAGCATTACATTATTCTAAAAAATTAGTGCATGAATTAACTTTATTTATTTTATAGATGAGGAAATAGGCCTTAGGGGAAGTTGATATTTTATGTTTTTGCTTGCCTACCCACCTGTTTTTTCTTCTTTTTTTCTCTCATTTTGTAAATTGATTGTTGGGGTTATTTTTGTATGTGCCTCTAATAGTTAGAAGGGGTTATCTTTTGGTTTTAGGGTTTGATAATTTTCTTTACATCTTAAAACATGCACTTGCACCAATATTTATGTAATTATAACTGACAAAGTCAGATAGCTTTTATTATTTCTTTACATACGATTGGGAAAGGAGCAGCTTTTAGTTTACCTGCCATTTTCCTCCATCCAACTTTTAACTTTGGCTACAGTAATCTGGAATTTTAAATGGGTGTAAAAGTGTGAATACACCTGTGAGCATGCCAGATAAAGAGTGAAAGAAGGGAGACTGGTTTCAAACACTTTTAAAAATTAGGAGCTGTGACAAAAATGGTGAGAATTGTAAATTTCAAAATTTCATTATGATAAAAGACATATGGCCTTAAAATACTCCCTATCATTCTGAACACACTCATCCCAGTGCTCTCGCGATTTTTCTGCAGCAGCTCTGGAGTCCTCCTTTCTGAGTGTCTTCAGTTGCACTGTTGTGGCTACCTGGATGTCCTGAATGATTAAATCAAAACATTTATCATCCAGGGTCATCTTGGTATGGGGACTGAGCCAGAAGTGGGAAGGCTCCAGAGCTGGGTGGATGAGGACATTCTGTAACATTTTCCCCAGCAGAAATTGCTGTGCATGGTTGGTCAAGGAGGGGTGATCACAAAGTAGGGAAAATGTATAAATTTAAAATTTTATTGAGTAAAAGACACATGGCAGCTAATCCTCCTCAAAGTGCTCCACTCTGCTTCCAACACACTTATCTCATTGTTTTTGGCAAGGCAGCATCACTACAAGTCTTTCAAAAGACAGTCACCCTGTCTTTTGACCAAGCCTTGCATATGTCCTATAGTTTTAAAATTATTTTCAATAATTGTTATAACTTTAAAAAATGTATCTGAGTATTTACTACCTTTATGGCAGCTTCCAAACTTAGGTATTTTGCTTTGATTTAATGTGGCACATATTCAGCTTTTTGGCCTTGTTTGCCTTCTGCAGTGGCCTGGAAGTGAACTGTTCTCTAAAGCCTTAGTTATTTACTTTTACCTTTTTAAGTGAGCACGAATTTGCTTAGTCTAGACTCCTGGGCTACAACCTTTCCTTCTTAAACCTCTGTAAATGCTACTTTGATTTATCTGATGTGCAGTCTTGTGGTAAAGTGTGAGGAGAATATTATTTTTCTTAAATTGTAGGTACATTGAAATTTCTGACTTAATGTCTGCCAAGCATACCTTTGTCTTGAGGTTTATAAATTTTACAAGGTCATGTCTCAGTATTGATCTATGTTCTCACCTGCTTGTAAATAGGGAAAGATTTTGGCTTAAATTCTTCAGGCAAAAATCATGTTCTTTTATTTTACTCTGTTTATTGTTCTGTTCCATCATGATAGTAAAACACATGTTCACAAAGTTGAATTTATCTAGACTTTGTTTTTGTTGTCTCTTTTAGATTTCTGTTCTCCTTTCAGAGTTTTTGCATATTTACATGGTTTCATTTCTACATTTCTGTATCACAGTTTTAAGATTTCTCTTGTATATAGTGTGAAACATAGATGCAATTACAGCTTTATGTCACTGAATCCATTTTTTCCCAACATAATTTACAAGAGAGGTCATAATTACCTTACCGTTTAGTGAAAGTTCATGGTCCCCCTAGCTATTTTCCCAAGTCCATCAATTCCCAAATGAAAGTGCATATTTAATAAAGGATACAAACACAAGCTTCACATACGCTTGGATATATTTCAGGTATGCTGGATCTTTAGATTTTTTTTCTCATCAGTTTGTCTAACCATGAAGCATTTCAACTCTGCTCTAATTGCAAAAATTTGATAGTATATTTTAATATGTAATAAATCTAGGGCCCATTCTCCCTCATATACATTCCTCTTCAGAGTGTCCTAAGCTATTATTCCGTATTTATATTCTATGTAGATTTTTAATGAAATATTAGTACTTTCATTGTGGTTGTATTAAGCTGGTTCAGTAAGTTAGTAAAAATGCCAAGCCTACAATGTTAAATTGTTCTATCTATGATCAGGTCTGCTCTTTGTACTGTTCCAGTTTACCACATCTTTCCGGAGTGTTTCAAGGCATTCCTTACTGGTTTCTGCCAGTTTCTCACAACATTGATTGTGATAGCTAACTGTTGTATCAACTTGAATAAGAAACCCCAGCTGATTGGCTTCACATGACTCTGCCATGAGTAGCCCCAACCAATAGGTTTCTTGCTTGAATGGAATAAAAGAAGAAAGACAAAGAGTCTTGCTTCAGTTTCCTCAGAGGAGCTCTAGTTTTTGCCGACACTCTGGGGACTCTGTACTGAGCTCCAAGCCTTCCACCTCTGACTGCGCCTTGTAGCTCTCCAACACGCAGACAGCCCTTCTGCACTCTCCCACACCTGAGTCTGCAGGCAGCCACTGTAAGCCTATCTTGTAAATCATATTCATAAAAATCTATTACACTAAAAGCCTCATGCTGTGAATCCCCCTCAAACACTTTGCCCAGGTACTTTGAACACACTCATCCCACTGCTCTTGCCTCTTCTGAAGCAGTTCTCAAAGTCCTCTTTTGTGAGTGTCTTCACAAAGTGTGATTTAAAAGTATGGTGGATACTACTGCCAAGTGCCACCCAGTGGAAAAGGCAAGCTTGCAAAAACACTACAGCATGTCCTTATTCATCAGGCCTGGTTCTGTGTGACTTCTGGCTCTTCCCCAATGTCAAGACGACCATGAAAGGTGACCAATTCAAATGGATACCAATGCAGTCATAAATCAGCAAAAGGGCTTCTGGAACTGTTGCTGAAAATGGCAAAATGATGGGCTAGGGTGTTTAAAGTGAGGACCCATGGCAATATGTCTTTCGAAGTTCTCAACACTTAAATGTCCACCCCAATTCCTGATCACAATGTGAATGTTTTCATTGTTTTCTGATGTGCAGGGGAGTCCACAGGCTTTGTGACATGGAGAATTTTCTCTATTGGTTGTTGCTTCCTTCCCTCAGCTCCTTCAGGGTCAGCTTTCCAAGGTGTCTGCCCTTCACAGGAGGACTCAGCTCCCTAGTCCTGCAGAACACTGGGCCTCTCCCCTTCAGTTCTGCAGCACTGGGCTTCAGTACCCTTCTGCTAGTGGAGGGGACATGTTCCTCCAAGGCAACTGCAGTCCCCTCTCTTCCTTTCAATTCTCCAATTCTCTTCATGGGCTCTGAATCCGGCTTTGCTGGTTTGGGATGTTTCCCCATGACGCAATTTACATTATTTTTCTCCTGTTTTTGTTGTAAATGAGGAAATAGAAAAGATTCTCTGCTATCCTTATCATTCTCTATGCTTTTTGAAGGAGATGGTGTGCAATTCAGAGTCAGATTATTGCTGTTGGAGTCAGAGAATGTCACCCTCTGTTTTGCAATGGGGAAGAACAAATCAGAGTATTTCCTATGGTTTGTGTTAGTGGTAAAGTTAAGTAATTGTTGTAGCAACACTGGAGCAGGAGAGACCCATATACCTCAGTAATTTGGCCCACAACTAGGTTATAAATTAGAAATGTACTTTTCACAGAATTTTTTAAAGTTTAAGTTCTCAATGCAACCTCAGATCTGGGAAAAAAAAAATTCCTTCCCAGGCCACCATCCTACCCATCCAAGAGAACTCAGCACTGATTGGTGTAAGTTTTATGCTAGTACTGAAGATCAACTAAGGAAATAAGTAGAAAGCCTACTAACATATTTGTGAGCACAACGCCTTTGAATATTTTTATGAGTTAAATAACTCACTGAGGCAACTCTCCCTGAATTTTACGTGGTACATCAAGTGATCATCAGATTGTAACTTCAGCTGTGAAGATTGCAAAAATACCATGTAATAGCTGTATGTATATGCAACAGGATAAAACATGCATAGAACACTTTTCTTTAAATATACTGGAAATCAAGAGATGTTCTTTCCAGGTAAAGCGCCCAGAGCTTTTTTTGCTCTCTGCCTACGAAAGAGGTAAGTTGCTTTTGAATATTCTAAAATGGCAGAATCTCACTTTGAAATTAGATAGCTGACAGAGGCAACAAAAGCAAAAAGAAATAAGTGGGGCCATATTAAAACAAGAAAGCTAAAGCACAGAAAAAAAAAGATGAAAAGCAGCCCGGGACTTGAGAGAAGATGTGTGTGACTCACGTGTCTGAACAATACATGTGACAAGGTTCAAAATATACAGTGAAATGCAGCACAAGTTCAAAAACTATGAAAGACAGCCTGAAGAAATATGGGGAAGATGAACCTACACAGGCTTTTTTTTTAAAAAATGAGATCATTTTGACAAACATTTTCAACAGGTTTATGAAAACTACTTAACATTACTGAGTATTGGGGAGCTGCTGGTCAAAATAACATTGGGATCTTGTCTCTTCTTGTTAGAAAGAGCACTAGCAAAAACACAAGTGACTGCATCTTGTACAGTAAATGACCACTACGAAGAATGTATGCAATGTGTTAATTATTGAAACTATCCTACCAATTTGGTTTGAAACTGTCTCATCACTATTTGTTTATCAATAAAATTATGGGAAAAATAATTTAAAAGGACTCAGGACATATGAGAACTTGTACTGTAACATCACATAACTCAGTAGTGTCCCAAATTTTCTGATCAAGGAGATGGGGCCAAAGAGGAAAGTGATTGATGATGTAGAGTGTGCCTAAGGGGAGTCACATGGAAAGAAAACATTCTCTCAGGCTTTCACAGAGAGCACATTGGCCAAGCAATGGCCGTGACTCATCCACATGGCTGACTCTGACAAAGGTTCTACAGTCTGAGGTACAGGATCTCAGGATCAATCCTGAGTGGATTTCACTGACCTTATCAGACCCAAAGCTACAACTTTTGTTTTATAGGTCTAGCTTTATCTTGGTCTTAACCGTCCAGCAGAAAAGTATAAAAACGAAGTATAAGAAGTAAAGCCATGCTGTTATGTTGAGCTGTAGGGGACTCAGGTCAACAACTCCTGACATTGCCAGTCAAGCAGAAGACCCAATACTATTATGGACTACTGGACTCTTAGAATATTTTGCTGAGTTAACACACCTATAATATTCAAATAATGGAACTTAACAAAAAAAGGCGATACAGATGAATGAACATTTTGTATCTGTGTATTCAAAATGATTAGGATAGATATATAGTTACATTCTCTTAATAAACAAAGGGATTTGTTCTAATGGTGTTTGTAAATAGGATATCATGTCCGCATCTTGCACAGCAAATAACCACTAGGAAGACAGTATGCAATGTGTTAATTATTGAAACTGTCCTACCAAATTGGTTTGAAACTGTCTCATTGCTATTTATTTCTCAATAAAATTATGGGGAAAAAATAAAATGCTAATAGTTAAAAACAAACCACAAGTGACACAAATGCTGGCAAGTCTGCAGAGAGAAAAAAGCCCTTGTGTACTATAGGTGCAAATACAAACTGGTGAAGCCTTTATGAAAAACAGTATGGAGGTTCCTCAAAGCTTAAAATAGAATGAACATATGGCCCATCAGTCCCTCAGCTGGGTATGCTCCCACAGGAAATGAAATCAGCGCCCTGCGGAGACACCTGGACTCCCAGGGCCATTGCAGCACTATTCACAATAGCAAAGGTTGGAAAACAGCCTAAGCATCCACAAGCCATGAAAGGAAAAGGGAAATGAGTGCTATTCAGCTTTGAAAAATAGAATATTAACTTAAAATTCCTTTAGGCTTTTAGTTTTTCTTTGAAAGGGAGATCCTGGCAGTTGCACCAGTATGGATGAATGTGGAGGACATTATGCTGAGAGAACTAAGCCAGGTACCAAGAGAAAAATGTTCCACGACCTTTCTTATGCACAGAACCCAATATGAAAGTCAAATATTCAGAGCAGAGGATGGAACAGTGGTTATCAGAGGGGCAGAAAGGGGCTGGTGGAAGAAAGGGAGCCGAGAGGTATGGGTGAGAGGTGCAGTCACAGGTAGCATGCATGCATTTGA
This sequence comes from Octodon degus, assembly GCF_000260255.1. Taxonomy (NCBI): domain Eukaryota; kingdom Metazoa; phylum Chordata; class Mammalia; order Rodentia; family Octodontidae; genus Octodon; species Octodon degus. The sequence goes on along the minus strand of NW_004524621.1, from coordinate 1,132,184 downwards.
GGGCTAAGGTAATTCATGAGCACTACAAGTTAGTAATACAGCACTGTGCACTAGAAATCTCCAAGAGAGTAGATTTTAGGTACTTCCCCTCCAAAAAAGTCTTTATAAGATGATAGATAAGTTGTATTTCTTGTCTGTAGCAATCATTTTAGAATGTATATCAAAATATCATGCTGTACACCTTAAATTTATCCAAGAAAACAATAAAAGCAGCTCAATGAAATTCAACTAGGTTTTGGTATAGTACTCTTCCAATATCTCTAAATGCCTATTTATTAAAGCAAGAGAATTCACAAAGAAATACTGCTTTTGCTTTGTTCAATCACAGATAAACTTAAGAGAGTAAAGCAGGATTCTATGAGGAAGTTTCTATGGAGATAGATTTTACAGGTGAATGGAACATGTTTCCTTTGAGAAGGTAATTACTGTCTTTAGTCACATAATCATTATTTTTCTTAAATATGACTTTTTAGGTCTACCTTGTGACAAACAAGATCTTAAATTTGAATCATCATTAGGAAATTATCACTCATACTACAAATCTATTTAACCAAAAAGACTCAATATTGTAGATTTAAAAATAACTAAACTGAAAGATTCAGAGCAAGTTTCCTTCTGTCGCTTCTGAATTTCTTAAACTGATGCTGCCACTTTGTGGAGCAGCCTTCCTCTCTTCTTTTTTGTGCATATGGGTGTGTGATCTCCTGGCCATGGATTCGTACTTGCATTTTGTACGTACAGAGCTTTGGTACTGCACTCAGTACATGCACATGTACTCTTCTTCTGCAATCCCTACTGCCTGGCCTGGACCTCCCGCGCTACCTCTGTTGCTGCCCTATCTCAAGTCCCCCACTGGGGGAGATTAGGAGCCTCTGGCCTGCTTCCCAGCACCATTTATTCCCAGACCCCTTTGCCCAAGTCTTGTCCCCACCTGCCTCCTTCTGTTATCAGCTTGCTACCTCACTGAGGACAGAAGTCAGATGAGGTTAGAGCAAACGCCTACTGCAAATCCTTATCAATACCAACAATGACTCATACCTTTTACTTTCTCCAACTTTTTCTAATTCAAGCTCCAGTGATTTTGAAAAGAGAGAACATTCAGATGACTAATTTTGATCTCTTCTGCCACCATCTAGGGAAACACTCACTTTCTCTCGTGTTCAGTGCAATTTGTTGTAGATATGCTGTGGTTTCCTCTTATGGGCAGTTTTGCTTCCCATGGTTTCAGTCACCCTCCCTCAGCTGAAGCCCATTCTAATTGGGAAATTCCAGAAGCAAACAATGCACAAATTTTAGCCTGCACACCATCCTGAGGAGCGTGATAGCATTTTGTGTTCTGGTCCTTCCCCTCAGAGTGTGATGGATCCCTGTGTCCAGTGTATCCATTCTGTATATGTTACCTGCCCACTGCTACTTAGTAATTTCCCTTGCTTTCAGATCAATTTTGCATTACAATGCTCACTTTCAAGTAGCCCTTATTTTATTTCATAGTGGTCCCAAGTCACATGAGCCACGGTGATGGCAATTAAGATCAGCCAGTAAGAAGCTCTGAAGTGTCTCCCTCAAATATCATTTCACATTCTCACAAGAATGGTTCATGGAAATTAGGAAATTGATCACGTGTGTAGGAGAGACTGGGCCTCAGTGCCTAAAATAAACAAGCTACCTCAGTCAGTTAAGGTCAGGTACTAGTAGCTAGACAACCTGTGTCATGTGTTAATAACTTTGCAAAAGTATAAATAAAGGACCATTTTGTTGTGAAAAAAGATATATATATATATATATATATATATATATATATATATATATATACATACACACACACACACACACACACACACACACACACACGATAGTTAGGATAGATATACAGCTACTTTCTCTTAGTTTATTGAGAAGAAAAGTTTGTGCCAATATTGTTTAGACATAATATCAATTCTTCATCTTGTCCTCTGAATAACTACTATGAAGTCAACAGTATGCAATGTATTAATTATTGTAACTGCCCTACTAACCTGTTTTGAAACTTTTATTGCTTTTATCTTTTTTCTCATTAAAATGCATTAAAAAGAAAAAAGAAAATATCCCATTAAATGAATAAGAAAACATCCCATTAAATAAGCCACAGATTGAGTAAAGATATCCTCAGTACAGTTATTGGACAAAGTATTTGTATTCAGAATACATAAAGAATTACTAAAGCAATAAGAAAAAAGTGAAAATGAAAATGGGAAAAAATACTAAGTTTAGTTTCTTTCTGTTCTACTATATGTATTACACTTTTCAGGTTTTATTTTTTCTTTCAGGTTCTTGCACTGGGGAGACAATCTGATATTTACACATGTGGGTCTGATTTAAACAACAAAGATGGGAGAAAGAAGAAAAGACAGGAAAAAGAAAGGAGGGATAAACATGCATGTATTCATTCAGGATGGTTGAGGTGATTGTATTCATAATTTCTATCAGTTTTTTTTTTTGAAATAACAGTTAATGTTTGGAATTTTCACCTTGACTAACTCTGTATGCTGATATCTGTGATCTGAGAAATTACTTTGAGGACCACAAGGTGTAATAAAAAAAACCCCATGGTTGAATGACTCTCATCTTGGTCTTCTAAATGTGTAACATTTCTGATGTCTTATCAATTATTATACTCTCTTTAAAATAAATTAAAACATAAACAGAAAAAAAGAACAGCAAGGTTAATGCAATAAAACATTCTGAAAAACTACATTTACACAATTTTTATTACTGTGTATATTTATAGCAGTTCTATTTTGTTAATTACTATTATCATCATCTTATTGTATCTAATTTATAAATTAAGCAATATTAAAGGCATGAAAATTATTGTTTGAGTCTAAAATGTACCCCAAACTATGTACTAAGGATTTGATCTCCAGGTGATGAGCTTTTGGAGTGATTGTGTCATGAGGGATCTATGGATCCACAATTTCGTAACCCACTGATGGATTCATAATCTGCTGGCATGACTGAGAGGCGAGGGAAACTTTGGAAGTGGGGCTTAGGCAAAGGGAGTGGGTCATGAGGTCATGGATTGGGCCCCGCATCGTCTCCAGCCCCTCCCCCTTCTCTCTCTCTCTCTCTCCCCAACAAAGTATGCAGCTTTGATTCTGTCCTACCACAGGCCCAGAAACAATAAAGCCGAGTGACCATGGACTTAAACTTGTGAATCCATGAACCTAAGTAATCTTTCCCTCTTTTAACTATTATTCTTGGATATTCTGTTCCGGAGATGGAAAGCTAACTACCACAATTGGGGAAGAAACATGACATCATATCTGTGGCTTTAGGAATCCACTGGGACTCTCAGAAAGCCCACCACTTGGCTGGGAACATGGACCACTCTACTCCCAATTGTGTATCTTCCTAGTTGGAATTGGGAGTTCTCCCTTCAGTGTAATTCACCATTGTTCTCAATTAGTATTCACTTGCCACACTAAACGAGAAAGTGATGCTTAATTTCCACAAACTGAGGCAGATTCCAGCCCTAACTTTCCACAGAAACCTGAATTCTTTCATTCCTTGGCTAGAAATCAAGACATTTCTATGCACTCCATTCCAAACTTCTTTCACCTCAGCTTTATTTATAGGTCAATTTACTAAACTCCTTAAATCACCAAGGCTAGTCATCTTAGTTCATTTTTTTCAGAGGCAGGAAAATAAATAGATTGTCAAATTTTATCCATGATTTCTTCACAGGAAAATTATATCCAAATAGTACAGTAATGTACACTTTGGTTAAACACTCAATTTTCAATTATATTATGCATAACAATTAAGAGCAATTCATGGATTTAATGGGTAGCATTCAATCCAATAAGAGAAAGAAGTTGCTAGGAACTGAAGTTCTGGGCCATGATAAATAGGTTGGTTTGGGATTAATGATTCTCCAAGGGGTACAAGGGGTTCCACAGAGTCTGACTGTTCCCCAAGAACACCGAGGACTCCAGGACAACACGAGGAACACTAAACCTGATTGATTGTAAGATCCCTTCCTCCTCTGACAGCTAAAATGTCAAGATAAACCAAGTACATGATGAAAGCTGTATAACATTTCAGACAAACAAAACAAAAATATCACCTTCAGAAGCATCCTCGGATGACTCGTGAAGAACCTAAAGCCTTGTGTCGATGTTCTCCTGTCACACTTCGGGTTTAGTGTTCTTGCTGTGCCCCTCTTATCCTGCTGTCGGTCTCAGCAAAGTCCTCCCCATCACTTCAACCTGTGCACAAGAAGAGTACAAAGCCACCCTGGCTTCTCTTCCTAATTCTGTCTCAGACAGAACACAAGGGCTGTGGGGACGATGGCAGATTTATTAGACACATGCTTTTATGATGTGCTCACAAGATGCCTCTGTGACAAGGTAGAAAAAAGCAATTGAATGTTGCCTGATTTACTTTTTCCATTTTTACAGTTGCTATATTTTTCTTCCCATTTTCTTTGTTTTTAGATATTTTCTCCTTTGCAAAAACCTGCAGGAGTTAAGTAATAGCATAAAGGAGCAATTCTTACCTTTTTAAAGAATCTAACATATTAAAGAAGAAAAAAAAAGGTGTGTGTGTGTGTGTGTGTGTGTGTGTGTAGAAATCTTAAGCCTCAATTGGTAAAAAGAATGTAAACACAAAAACGTCAGCATAAAAGCATGTGGTCTTGATATGGCCTCCCTAGGGTTCACTTTCCACATTTCTTTGAAAAATCCTTAAGAATTTCAGTGTCAACATGCCATGAGTCTGTAATTTTATGGGTGCCCATGATTTTGCAGCCAGGAAGTGGGAAATGTTTAAAGGTTGCCCCAGTCTCTGGGGGCCATTCTTCAACATGAAATGCCCTCAATTGCTTGGGTCAAACAAGATCCCAATCTACAGGAATTGGCACCCCAACTCAGAGGGCAGGGCCTAAGCTCCCCTGCCATGTTGCCACTGGCCTCCTTTCTCTCCAGAGCATGGCATCACAAGAGGACAGTGGTACACTGGCATTTCTTTCCTTTTTACTGATGAGATGAAGTGGTTTTAGCCACTTACAGCAAGCACATGACACGATTTACAAGTTTTGCCTTTTATTTCTTAGGACATGGCAGAGGTCCTTGGGCAAAATGGAATGACTTGGAACTTCTGCATTTAGATGTGATGAGGAAATAGTTTGGACATCATCATTCCATATGAACAGCAAGAAAAGGCTGGATTTTCTTGAAAAATCACTGTCCTTTGTTGGGCTCCTATGAAAACTGAGGTTTCCAGACAAACTGCTGCCCCCAAATCTAGAGAGACACAACCTAGATCTGCGTATCTGAAGCCATAACAGGTGGGTTCACTCCAATGGGCCATGTGGTTAACAGCCAGTGCAAGACACTCCCACAGGCCACAAAGGGTTCTGTGATTGGCTTTATCTTTAGAAACCCACAGGTCTCAAAATGTAAGACCAACAGATCCCTCATGGATTGGGGCAGAAAAGGGAAGGAGAAATCCCTGTTAAATATTTAAAAAGCCCAGGTAAGAGGGAAAGTTCTGGAAAGAGCCATATATCAGTGGGGAAAAGACCCCTCTAAACTTACTCTCTACTTGAATAGTGGCCAGAAATCCACCCATGATGAGGAATATGAGTTTAAGGAAACAGATTGGAGGGCCACAGCCAGGAAAACAAGAGGCAGGGAATACCAGTGAGACACACTGTGAGTCACAGCACCAAAATAGAGACCCACTAAAGGACTGAGACTTACACATGCCTTAAGGCAGGGCTCTCTGCTTCTGCACTTTGTCATCAGCACGGCAGGGCCATGTCGCAGGCAGGTGAGTGCAGCTGAAAGAGTTGTCCCAAGGGCTCTGTGAAGAGAGCTGAGGTAAAAGAAATTGAGAATACAAGAGGAATTCAAACTCTGCATCACCTGCACTAAAGACAGATTCCTGACCAGCTGACCATCAGTTCTCATAAAAGCCCCTCTACCTCAGGTCTCATTAGAAAAGCAACAAGTCTGACTTTCAACAAAAATAACAGTGCATGACAAAGAACAAGAAAAAGAGCTGTCTGAAGAGACAAAACAGGCCTGGGAACTAGACTTCGAAGTGAGAGGCATGTTGGGATTTTGTCTGGGCAATTTAATATACCATGATTACTAGACAGGGCACTAAGAGAAAGCAGACAAGATGACAGAATGGATGAGTGATGTCAGTAGGAGAGGAAGACACTACGTGAAGCAAGAAATCTGAACATGCCAGAAGTGAAGACAGCTTTCCACACCTGCAGAGAGAATCATTTAGTTAGAAAATAATGAAAGAAAACTTTCGAAGTTGAAATGCAATGATAACAGAAAATGATAAAAGTGCAATAGAACATTTCAATCCGTGGAACAATTTCAAAAGCTGTACCATATTAAAATGGTAATAGGGAAAGAAAATGAGAATGGAGCAGAAGAAATACCTGAAGTCATGAGGATGCTGGAAGCCACTCCAAACACAACACAGGTGCAAGAAGTTCAGAGAACTTACAGCAGAGTAAGGCACAAACAAAAAACTAAGTATATTAGATTCTAACTTAACAATACCAAAAGACAAGGAAAACATCATGAATAAAAAGATGAATTTAACCTGATGTGGTAGTGCACATCTGTTAATCCCAGATCCTAGGAGGCTGAGGCAAGAGGATCACAAATTAAAAGCCAGCCAGGGCAATTTAATAGCTTAGTGAGACCCTACCTCAGAAAAAAAAAAAAAAAGTTAAAAGCAGACCTGGGGATATAGCTCATTGCAAAAGCCCCAGTTCAATTGTCAACTAAGATAGGAGAGAGAGAGAGAGAGACAGCAGAGACAGAGAGACAGAGACAGAGAGAGACAGAGAGAGTTTGGCTTCACAGTAAAAAGTATTAGGTGTGGAAGAGCTGGCTACCCTGCGCCTGCGGGACCTGTCGGTCTAAGCCCAGCCACAGCGTGGGTGAAACCCTCTTCCACCCCCTTGGAACCCCACCCACCACTCTGCAGGACCCCCCTCACACCTCCCGCCAAGTGAGAATTTCTGTGGTGTTCTACGGACCCCCAGATCCAGTACTAGCCCAAGCCCAGTGAGTGTGTGGGAGAGCTTGCTGCTATCCTGTGCAGCTACCCTGCGCCTGCTGAACCTGCTGGTTCAAGCCCAGGTGCAGAGTGGGTGAGACCCTCTTCCACCCCATTAGGACCCCCCACACTACACAGCAACACCCCACCCCACCTGCCGAGTGAAAATTTCTGCAGCGTTCTAGGGCCCCCCAGATCCATTCCTAGCCCAGGCACCAGTGAGTGTGTGGGAGAGCTTCCTCTCCTCCCTACTCCACCTTATCCCTACCAGACTCAGCTCTGTCCTGGCATAAAGACCTGAGGTGAAACCCTGCAGCTGCAATCCCTGCAGAGAAAATAGGGGACAGAACCACCCAGCTAGTCCAGTAGCAGAACATCTTGCCAGAAGGGCACAACAGGTTCACTCCCAAGGGCGGTAGCAGGAAGGAGTTGAGCACAGCAGCCAGACCCAAGCCAGGCACAGCTGGATAAATCCAAACTTTGTAGATCTGCATCTGAATTTCAGTAGGTGCTAAGGTTATAACTGCATGAAAGCTCTACAACAAAGGTCAGAAGGCAGTGCTACACAAAATGTCAATGAGGGGCTTGAGAAACAGCTCAGTGGCATGAGCACCTACCTGGCAAGCTCATGTCCTAACAAGAAGGAGCAAAATGCAATCTCAGACCCCAAGCCCACCCATAACAAGTGCAAAGGACACTAATACAGAACAAATTCAGAACCACACAGCTGAAATCAATGAATCAATAGCTTCTGAAATAAAGAAACAGCTGCAGAAATGTATAGAGGAACTCAGATTGGAAATGAAAAAAGAAATCCCTGAATTAAAAGCATCTGCAGTAAAGAAACAAATGCAGAAACATATGGAGGAAAATCAGGGCCCACACAGAACAAGTGCAGAGGACACTAGCTCAGCTGAAATGAATGAATTAATAGCGTCAATAGGAAATAAGCAACAGCAGAAAATTATAGAGGAACTCAGAGCTGAATTCTTTTCTACTAGCTCAACTGAAATGTATGAATTAATAGCATAAATAGTAAATAAGCAACAGGAGAAAGTTATAGAGGAACTCAGAGCAGAATTCTTTTCTGAAATAAAAAAAGAATTCTCTGAACTCATAGAATCTGAAGTAAACAATCAACTACAGAAACATGAGAGGAAACGCAATCTTAAAAAAAACACTGCACTAAAAGAATTAATAACTGATTCTAAAGAAGACATTGATAAAAAATTGAGGAAATTAGAAAAATGACAGATTCCTTGAATGAGCAATACAGGAAAGAAATAGATCGCATGAAGCAGAGTCAAAGAGATATAGAGAAACTTAAAATATCAATCACAAGCTTGCAAAACAACTTGAGTGAAAGTGAAGACAGAGCTTCTGATCTTGAAGACGCTGGTGCAGCTAGTGAAAAGGTAAGAAAAGATCTCTTAAAAACAACTAGGATGCAGGAAAAAATAATTCATCTGTTGCAAGATGACGCAAAGATAAACAATGTGAGACTAATAGGTATCAATGAGAAAGAAGGAGTCAATACAAATTACATTAAAAAAATATGGGTAGAAGTTATAGCAGAAAACTTTCCAAATATGAGGAAACAATCTGACATTCAGGTAACCGAAGTAAGTTAACCTGCAACGCCAAGTAACCTCAATCCAATTAAAAACACACCAAGACATGTAATAGTCAAAATCCCAGAAATTCAGCACAAGAATAATATACTGAAATCCACTAGAGAAAAGAAGCAGATCACATTCAAAGGAAAGCCCATCAGAATTATGGCTGACATCTCTTCTCAAACCATGAAGGCAAGAAGAGCATGGAGCAGAGTACTTTAAGTCCTCTATGAAAACAAATTCCAGCCCAGACTACTAAACCCTGCAAAACTCTCTTTCAAGTTTGATGGAGAAGTGAAATACTTCCATCACAAAGAACAACTAAAGAATTTCATGATGATAAAGCCAACCCTACACAGGCTACTGAAAGATGTTCTAGAGAGGGACTAAAATGATCAGAACTCCATGAATCAGTTTAAAAGCAACCAACAAAATAGGGCAAGCAATTAAACACAAGAGAAAACGGAGTAAACAATAATAGGTAAATAACATGTCAATCAAAAGTCAGTACATTTCAATTATAAGCATTAATGTAAATGGACTCAATTCACCAATTAAGAGAAATAGACTGGCATGGTGGATTAGGAAACAAAATCCAACAATATGCTGTACACAAGAAACACATTTAACTCATAAACTCATTCATAAGCTGAAAGTTAAAGGACAAAAAACAATATTACATGCCCCAGCACTTCAGAAAAAAGCAGGAGTAGCAATCCTATTCTCAGACAGTCTCAACTTGAAACCAACAATGATCAAGCGAAATAAAGAAGGCCACTAGATACTTGTTAGGGGAAAAATTCAAGAGGAAGAGGTAACACTCATAAATATATATGCACCAAGCATGGGAGCACCCAACTATATAAAGCAAACCTTAATGGACGTGAAAAATCCAATATCCAATATCACAATCTTAACAGGAGACCTTAACACACCCTTATCCCAAAAAGACAGGTCAACCAGACAAAGAAATAGCAAAGAAATAACAGAACTGAACCAGAGCTTGAAAGAAATGGACTTGCTGGACATATCAGAGTGTTCCACCCAAACACAGCTGAATACACATTTTTCTCAGCTGCACATGGCTCATTTTCTAAAGTAGAACACATACTGATCCATAGGTCATGCTTAGGTATATGCAACAAAACAAAAATTATCCCATGCATATTATCTGAACACAGTGCAATGAAATGAAATAAATGACAAAAGAAACCAGAAAAAAACCTTAAATACATGGAAATTAAATGACACCCTACTCAGCAATCAATGGGTCACAGATGAAATTAAACAAGAAATTCAACAATATCTACAATTCAATGAAAAATCAAGCACAACTTATCGGAATTTATGGGATGTGATTAAAGCAGTTTTCAGAGGGACATTCATAGCTGTGAACTCACACATTAGCAAAACAGAAAGGGAACAAATAAACACCCTAATGCTGCACCTTCAACAACTAGAAAAGGAAAAGCAAACCAAACCCAGAGCCCAAAGATGGGAAGAAATCATGAAGATTAGAGCAGAAATTAATTCAGTTGGGACGAAGGAAACAGTTCAAAGAATTAATGAAACAAAAATCTGGTTCTTTGAAAGATTAAATAAAATCGATAAGCCCTTACATAACCTCATCAAAAAGAGGAAAGAAAAATTCAAATACAAGCAATAAGGAATGAAAAGAGTGTAATTACTACAGACCCAATGGAAATTCAAAAGATTATCAATAGCTACTTTGAGAATCATTACTCTCACAGAATAGTAGTCACAGAAGAAATGGACAGATTCCTAGAAAGGTACAAATTGCCACAGCTGAATCGACAAGATATAACCACTCTCAATAACCCAATAACAGCCAATGAAATACAAGATGTAATAATAATAATAATAAAAAAAACCTACTGACAAAGAAAAGTCCCGGTCCAGATGGATTCACAGCTGAATTCTACAAGAAATTTACAGAAGATGTAGTCCCTATACTCGTCAAAATCTTCAATGAAATTGAAAAAAAAAAAAAAAAAAAAAAGCAATCCTCCCAAAATCATTCTTGGAGGCAAGTATTATACTGATACCAAAACCAAGCAAAGATGCAACTACGGGCCAATCTCCCTCATGAACACGATGCAAAAATTCTCAATAAAATCCTAGCAAATAGAATACAGCAAATCATCAAGAAGATCATACACCATGACAAGGTAGGATCCATTCCAGGGATGCAAGGATGGTTCAATATTCAAAAATCTATAAATGTAATACACTATAGCAATAGAGCGAAAACTAAAAACCACATGATCTTCTCAATTGATGCAGAAAAGGCTTCTGACAAAGTCCCATACTCATTGATGTTCAAAGTCCTACAAAAAATTGGAATAGATGGCCTCTACTTCAATCTGGTAAAAACCATTTATTAAAACGCAATGGTCAGCATAATTCTAAATGGGGAAAAACTGAAATCTTTTACTCTTAGATCTGATCTGGTAGAAGACAAGGATGTCGTCTATCACCACTCCTATTCAATATAGTAATGGAATCATTAGCTAGAGCCATTAGACAAGAGAAAGAAATAAAAGGATTAAGAATAGGTAAAGAAGAAGTTAAATTATCATTATTTGAAGATGACATGATACTCTACTTGGAAGACCCAAAAACTCCACCAAGAAGCTACTAGAATTAATACAAAAATTCGGTAGCATAGCAGGTTACAAAGTCAATACTGAAAAGTCAATAGCATTCCTCTACACAAATAACAAACAACTGAGAGGGAAATAATAGAAACAATACCTTTTACAATAGCACTGAAGAAAATGAGATACCTTAGAATTCATTTCACTAAATAAGTCAAAGATCTTTTCAAGGAAAATTGCAGTACTCTGAAAAAAGAGATAGTAGAGGATTTCAGAAAATGGAAAGATATTCCATGCTCATGGATAGGAAGAAACAACATTATGAAGATGGCCATACTCCCAAAATTGCTGTACAGATTTAATGCAATCCCTATCAAACTACTACCAACATACCTCACAGAGCTAGAGATATCATTCCTAAAATTTATTTGGAACCAGAAAAGACCTAGAATAGCAAAGGCAATCCTGGGCAATAAAGACAAGGCAGGAAGCATTACAATTCCTGACTTGAAATTATATTACAAGGCTACTGTGATAAAATCAGCATGGTACTGGCAACAAAATAGACCTAAGGGCGACTGTCGCGGTGCGCAGGCGCGGGCTCCCTCCTTGTCACTCCGCGGCGTGCGGGTTGGTGGCTCGTCGATGGCGGTGGCGGCTGTCGTCAGCACCATGAGCAGCTTCACCAGCGAGGAGCGCGCGGCGCCTTTCACCCTCGAGTACCGCGTCTTCCTCAAAAATGAAAAAGGACAATATGTATCTCCATTTCATGATATTCCGATTTATGCAGATAAGGACGTGTTCCACATGGTAGTTGAAGTTCCACGCTGGTCTAATGCAAAAATGGAGATTGCTACAAAGGACCCTCTGAATCCAATTAAGCAAGATGTGAAAAAGGGCAAACTCCGTTATGTTGCAAATCTGTTCCCTTATAAAGGGTATATCTGGAACTATGGTGCCATCCCTCAGACTTGGGAAGACCCAGGACACAGTGACAAACATACTGGCTGTAGTGGTGACAATGACCCAATTGATGTTTGTGAAATTGGAAGCAAGGTGTGT
>NW_004524621.1:1116890-1118582 GCF_000260255.1 Octodon degus | reverse complement strand
TTTAACAAATGGTGCTGGAAAAACTGGCTCTCTTCAGGCTGAAAACTAAAACTTGACCCAGTTCTATCTCCATGCACTAAACTAAAGTCAAAATGGATTAAAGATCTAAACATTAAAAGAGACACTAAATCTCCTGGAAGAGAAAGTAGGAAGAACTCTTGAAGACAGAAGGTTAGACAAAGAGTTCATGAGCAAAAATCAAATCGCACGGGACACACTTGAAAGAATTAAGAACTGGGACCAGCTCTTACTCAGAAGTTTTTTCACGTCAAAACAAATTACCAACAAAGTGAAAAGACAATCCACAAATTTGGAAAAAATCATGACAAATAAGTACTCAGACACGGGTCTGCTCTCTAGAATTTATAAAGAACTGAAAAACACTAGGGCCCCCAAATTTAAAGACCCAGTCCAGAAATGGGCATCTGAGATAAACACACACTTCTCAGAGGATGAAATTGAAGAAGTAAATAAATATATGAAAAAATGCTCCACATCACTAGCCATCTGCAAAATGCAAATTAAAACAACATTGAGATATCATCTCACCCCAGAAAGAATGTCAATCATAAAGAAATCAACCAATGACAAATGTTGGAGAGGCTGTGGGGGGGAAAAAGGAAATGTAGACTGGTGCAACCATTATGGAAGTCATTGTGGAGACTTCTTAGAAAACTTGGACTGGAAATCCCATTTAATCCACCTATTGCACTACTAGGAATTTTCCTGGAGGATCTGAACATCATATCATGGTGATATATGTGTGCCTATGTTTATAGCAGCACAATTTGTGATAGCCCAATCTTAGAAACAACCATGATGCCCATCACCTGATGAATGAATGAAAAATTGTGGTATTTTTATACAATGGAATATTACTCAGCTATAAAGAACGATAAACTCGAAGCCTTTGTATTGAAGTGGATGCCACTTGAAGATATACTCATATGTTAAATAAATCAGACACACATGTATAAATATCATATAGTTTCCCAAGTATAAGAACTCAAAAGAAGAAATACAAATAGAGAGGTATAATACAACTAAAAGGAAAGCAAGAACTTGAGGACTAACAAATTAAGAGAAGGAAAGGAGAAGAGCTAGGAAACATGACAGTTACAAACCATACAGTTATATGTACAAGATGGGCAAGGAAATGATCCTGAGATTCTTCAGAAGATTTTTTAATCTAGCAGTTAATTGGATAGATTCTCACCCTGACTAACTATATATACTGACAACTGTGAACTAAGCAACTGCACTGAAGATGGCAATTTGTAATAGTAGTTTCATGCTTGGAGTGCCCGTCATTCCAGTCTTCTGAATATGGGCTGCTTGTCATGACATGCCAGTTGCTGCTGTGCTGTCTCTTGGGTAGATGATTGTTCAAAAAGAAGGGTGTGGTGAATGAAGGCAGGAGACAGGAAAAGGAATGTTGTGGGACTGTCTTGCTTCTAGGTTGTATATGGTTAGATTTCTGGATTTATGTGTAAACATAAGAATTATATAATTCCTCATGCCTATTTTAAAAATATATTCTGATTTTTAAATGTGTTTTCATCATATTCTATTGGGACTTAATGTTCAACATATCAAAACTTGATGAAAAATACCTGTTCCATGTTATGCCTAAGATGTTTGATATTCAGACAGATAGTGAGGTTAAGCTTAACAGCCTAAGTTGCGTGGTAA
>NW_004524621.1:1073811-1116790 GCF_000260255.1 Octodon degus | reverse complement strand
ATAAGCTTCTCTTCTGGAGGGTTAACAACCTAAGTTTGCAGACCAAAATTAGAGAAAAAGGAGGGCTGCAAAGACAGCCAACATTTTGGCCCTAGCCTTCCAAGGTCAATTAAGACTCAGGACATATGAGAACCTGTACTGTAACATTATGTAACAGTTGTGTCCCAAATTTTCTGATCAAGGAGATTATGAGGCCAAAGAGGAAAGTGATCAATGATGTAGTGTGTGCCTAAGGAGAGTCACATGGAGAGAAAACATTCTCTCAGGCTTTCATAGAGAGCACATTGCCCAAGCAATGACCATGACTCATCCACATGGCTGACACTGACAAAGGATCTACAATCCGAGGTACAAGATCTCAGGATCAATCCTGGGAGGATTTCACTGACCTTATCAGACCCAAAGCTACAACTTGATAGCATAGGTCTTACTTCGCCTTGGTCTTAAGCATCCAGCAGAAAAGTATAAAAATGAAGTATAAGAAGTAAAGCCATGGTGTTATGTTGAGCTGTAGGGGACTCAGGTCAACAATTTCTGACATTGCCAGTAAAGCGGAAGTCAGAAATTTATGGACTACTGGACTCTTTTAGAATATTTTGCTGAGTTAACACACCTATATTATTCAAATAAAGGAACTAAACAAAAATGGGATACTGATGAATGTTCATTTTGTATCTGTGTATTCAAAATGGTTAGGATAAAGTTACATTCTCTTAATGAATAGAGGGATTTGTTCTAAAAGTGTTTGTAAATAAGATATCATGTCTGCATCTTGTACAGTAAATAACCACTAAGAAGATTGTATGCAATGTGTTAATTATTGAAACTGTCCTACCAATTTGGTTTGAAACTATCTCATTGCTATTTGTTTCTCAATAAATTTGTGGAGAAAAAAATTTTAAAACTAAAGAAAAAAATATTAAAATATTGGATTTCAATTAAATGCTTGCTTTATCTCATTTTACATATGAGAGGAAATGATGGGTGCAAAAATAATTTATTATAGCTATTAATTTCTTTATATAAGTGGGAATACATATAAGAAAGCCCTTTGAAATTTGTTTTCTAAGTACAGGTATTGCAGTCATTGGTAAACTATACCCCCTCTTCTGTCAGGAGGCCTTGAGATCAACTTTCTCAGCAAGATGCAGCTTGAGTTGTATGTGTGATCTCAAAGTAGTTCCTAATGGACATAAAATTGGATATTGTTTTTGACTTGCATGCACATAGTGCTGGCATTTTGAAGGCAAGGTTAAAGCAAAAGGGGAGTAGAGGGGTATTGGCAAACACTCTTAAATGAATGGCTGGGGTGGGACTTGAACCCATTGGATTGCTTTAGAATCAGGTACCCAGTGCAGAGCCATGCAGAAGAGTCCTCCAGAGTGCCCAGGCTTTTGAAGCCAGAATTTTTTTAACTCTCTTGAACAACAGTATATTAACAACCAAAAGATCAGAAAAGTAAAAGAGGAATTTAAATAAGTAAATTAAATTTGCATCGAGCCTTAGAGTCTACAAAACACTTCCACATGCCTCTTTTTCTTTGAGGTTTCATAACCAACAGCATCTAGGTACCAGTAAATTAAGAGATTTTCCAACTTTGCTTGACATCAGTTATGGATGAATAATTAGTTTCTCTGCTGCTGCCTTTTCAACTCTGAACCAAATAGCTCATGCAAATACTTTTCTATAAGAGGCGAAGCTAGTTGTAACAAGCAATGGGAAATTTCAAGATAGACATTTTTTTTAAAAATTTCAATATAATACCATAGATAATTCTTTTCACGTGATGCTTTTTTAAATACTTTTGAGCAATGGTGCTAATTTTGTCTCCATCCTCCAAACTTTCAAGGTAGACAGGGAGAACTATGCTCATTCACCTTAGCGTTAAGGGTCCAGAACAGCCCTATGAATTATTGTATTCACTGTCTGGTAGCTACTGAGTGCCAGAGTCAGGATTCAGGAGTACTCAGAGTTCTGACCTCCTACTGGTCTTAGCAAGCTTGGGCTGTTGTAACAAAGTACACAGATTTCAAGGGTGATGAGCAACAAAAATGCATTCCTTACTGTTTTGGAGCACTAGAGAATAGCAAGGTCAAAATGTCAACGGTCTCTGGTTCTGGTTTCCACTGCTTTTGCATTGTAGACAGCCACCTTCTCATTGTCTCTTCTACTGGTAGAAAGAGGCTGAGAGCCCTCTGAGAACCCCCTTGTAAAGGCCTTCATTACATTCATGAGGACCATTTCCTGAAGGCCCCACCTCCTAATAACATCACACTGAGGTCAATACCAAAATAGGGATTGGGAGGGAAAGATAACACATTCATTCCATTTCACAGCCCCTTGTTTTGTTCTCTGTACTTGTTTTTATCTTTTCCCTTATTATAAAACCTTATAGGAAATTGGAATAGATAGTCTTTATCTCAATCTGGTAAAAGCTGTCAATGACAAATCAATAGCTAGTATGATACTAAATAGTCAAAAACTGAAAGCTTTCACTCTAAAGTCAGGAACAAAACAAGGATGTCTACTGTCACCACTACTATTCAATATAGTTCTGAAAACATTAAACAGAGCCATTAGATAAGAGAGAGAAGTAAAGGGAACAAGGATAGGAAAGGAAGAATTTAAGTTATAATTATTTTCTGATGACATGATGCTTTACATAGAAGACCCCCAAAAATTCCACCAAAAGACTTCTAGATTTAATAACCAAATTCAGTAGTGTAGCTGGATACAAAGTCAATGATCAAAAATCAATAGCATTCCTTACACAAACAACAAATTTACTAAGAAAGAAATTAGGGAAAACCACACCCTTCACAATAGCATCAAAAAATGAAATAGGAATCAATCTCACAAAGGAAGTAAAATATATATACATTAAAAATTATAGTACTCTGAAAAAGGAGATTAAAGAGGATATCAGAAAATGGAAAGATATCCCCTGCTTGTGGATGGGAAGAACCAACATTGTGAAAATGGCCATACTTCAAAAAGTGCTATATGGATTTAATGCAATCCCAATCAAAATACTATTAGCATACCTCACAGAACTAGAGAAAACAATCCTGAAATCCATCTAGAACCAGAAGAGTCCTCAGATAGCAAAGGCAATCCTAAGCAACAAAGGGAAGGGAGGAGGCACAATCCTTGACCTGAAATTATACTACAAAACTCCTGAAGTTATACAATAAAATCAGCATGATACTGGCAAAAAAAAATATGGACCTGAGAATCAGGAGAACAGATTAACAGATGCAAAAACAACTCCAAACATACTCAACCTACTTTATCTTTGACAAAGGGGTCAAATATGTTCACTGAAAGAAAGATAGCCTCCTTAATAAATGATTCTGGAAAAACTGGCTGTCCACATACTGAAGACTAAAACTAGACCCATGTCTGTCATCATACACTACACTAAAATCAAAATGGATTAAAGATCTAAATATTAGGACAGAAACATGAAATCTGCTGGAAGAGAAAATAGGTAAAAATGCTGACATAAGTATAGGCAGAGACTTTATTAACAAAATCCAGATTGCACAGGAAATGCTTCAAAGAATCAACATATTAAAAAGCTTTTGCACAACAAAAGAAATTATCAACTATGTGAAAAGAAAACTCACAGAATGGGAACAAATTTTTGCCATTTGTCCCTCAGAAAAAAAGACATATCCACAACATAAAAAGAGTTGAAAAAACCGGAAACTCCAAGTTCAAATACTCAACCCAAAAATGGGCATCTGAGATGAATACACTTCTCAGCTGAAGAAATCCAAATGGTAAATAAATATATGAAAAATGCTCAACATCATTAGCCATTTGAGGGATGTAAATTACAGCAACACTGAGATTCTGCTTCACTCTAGACAAAATGGCCATCATCAAGAAATCAACCACTGGGCCAGGGATATAGCTCAGTGGCACAGTGCCTGCCTAGTAAGCACAAGGTCATGAGTTCAGTTCTCAAAAAAAGAAAAGAAAGAAAGAAAAAAAAAAAAAAAAACCAGTAACAAATGCTAGAGGAGCTGAGGGTGAGGGGGAAAAGGAAAACTTTTCCACTATTGGTTAGAGTATATGCTGGTACAACCACTGGAAATCAGTGTGAAGAATTCTCAAAAAACTAGGATTAGAGATTCCTTTTGATTCAGGTATTTCCTTTTTGGGTATTTTTCACAGGAATGAAAAACATAATCCTACAGTGATATATATCCTGAGTCCTAGATCTGGCACTCAGTAGCTATGGGACAGTGAGGACAACAATTCACCAGTCTGTTCTGGACCCCTAACCCTAAGGTGAATGAACACAGTCCTCCCTGTCTACCTTGCAAGTTTGGGAGATAGAGACAAAATTAACAACATTGCTCAAAAACGTTTTAAAAATCATTGCATAAAAAGTTATTCATCAAGGCCACTGAGATAGCTCAGCAGACTAAGCACCTGCTTCAGCATGCGCAGGGACTGGGGTTCAATCCCCAGCACACATGCCATGCCAGCCCTGCCCCCAAGCACACTGAGCTGGCCACCGAGACCAGGCATGGTGGTGCATACCTGTAATCCTGGAGCTGGGGAGGCTGAAAACAGGAGGATCAATAAGTCTGAGCTGCATAGTGAGACCCTGTACCAAATACTTTAAAAATTAATAAATAAATACTTATTCATCTAGTTATTCATATTCAATACCCGTGTTTGTAGCAGCATAATTTGTCATAGCTAAATCTTGTAAATAACCCAAATGCCCATCAACCAAGGAATCAATTAAAAAGATGTAGCAATTTATACAATGGAGATCTAGTCAATCATAAATAAGGACAAACTTGAGACATTTGTAGGTAAATGGATGCAATCTGAGACTATACTCCTACGTGAAATAAATCAGACTCACTGGAGTTAACATTGTGTTGTCTCTCTGGGGTGAGACATTAAGAGTAAATAAGGACCAAAATTGACATGAGATGATGCAAAAAGGGAAGAAATTGTTGGAGATGAAGGAAAATCTAGGGGGAGGGAAAGGATAAAAGAAGGAAGAGAAAAGGAAATGAATACAAGATAGTTATACTGCTAGCTTCTGGAAAGGAAGGCTTGTGCTAACATCATTTAGAGAATTTTTATGCCCACATCGAGTGCTCTGGGTAACAAGATAACAATACACATTGTATTAACTACTGTTACTTTTCTATTACATTGTTATGAAATTTTGTTTTATTTTTTCCATAACATAAAAATAACAAAAGCATCCTTTTTTGACCTTCACAATAGAAATGTGATTATTTTACCATCACTCAGGCAATTTAATATTTTAATTTGATCATTTGAAATTACATTCACTAGTCCCATCCACTTTTTTACTTGCCTGAGAAATTATCTTAGTTTTCTTTTCTAACATGTCCCTAGAACCTACCCTTTAGAAATTGTTTAATACTGGTAGGTACCTAATTTGCTGAAAGTTAAGTCATCCTCCCTGGCTGTTTTTGACACCTTGAGCAGTGAGCTTTTACTGAATCTTCATCTTGAAAATCTAAAGGCAATGAACTCACCTCTATCAGTGTCTGTTTCTATGTGCTCCCATCACTCGCCTGTCAGTTCGATTGTACAAAACCCAGTTGTTGAATCTAATCAGATTTTGCTTCAGTTGGGAGTCTGAGCTACAAATCATGTGCCAGTACTTTTGAAATCAGAGACAAAAGTGACAGTTAATGTCTGTCTGTGTATGGAGTTTGCTGGCCCTGTCCAGTTTTAAAACACACTGGACAAAGCTTCACAGACCATCGATCGGGTCCCCTTGACCCTGGGGGCACACAGGCCTCCTCCGCAGCCAGACTCACCAGAGCAGCTCTCACAGAGACGTGCTTAGCATGTTGGCTTCAGCCCATTGGTGTGGGACCCCCAGGGGTTTTCAGCAGGGGCCTCCATCATCTAACTCTTATCTTTCAGAGTATAAAGACAAATGATGGATGGAGTAAAGGGGAAGACAGACTGGGGGGTTAGGGACAGCTGAGTAGGAACATGGGAACACGAACAGAGAGGCCAGGGGAGAGGAAATGAAGATGAAGAGAAGACATCAGAGCAGAAAAGATAAACACAGAGGCACACTTCAGGCAAGTCAACATCATTTAAATTGCACTGAGCAGTTGGGTGTTATTTCTAACTGACAGCACCACTCCACACTGCCACTGGGCTGCACATCACATTCCACCTCAGAGCCAGTCACCCGTCAGCACTATCTCAGAACATCCTGCCCTGCCCTGAACTAGAAGAAAGCCACCTGCACACACTAATAGCAGATCTTGGTGTCTAGAGTAGGCCTAATTTTGTGTGCTAACTTATCAGCAAACTACCAATTGATCACAGCATCAACAAGTATTCAGGATACCACAGGTATTTTCAATGGGGAGAGGAAGAGGGATTAATATTTACATGAGAGTAAATTGTGCTTTCATATCTCATTTCTTAAGTGATTACTAAAAGCTTGTTGGGCATTTCAGAGTTTGCAAGCTCCTTGTTTCTATTTGCTTTTATTCTCCCCACAATATTGTGAAGTACAAGCACATGCCATTTCTGTGGCATGAGACTTGAGACAGTGCTTGGGGCTGCCATTCTGCACTCCGTCTTCCAGCCTCTTGGGCAGTGCTCATCATTAATTCTAGGTGCTAAGAGCTCACAGTACTCTTAACATGGGTCAATAATGGAAAGCCATGAATCCATTCCCTGGGAAGTGCACTTGTGCAACCTCCACTTGATGTACCAGTTTGAGAATGCAAGGCTCCTGCAGATCCATCCTGACTCTGTGAAGACACATTGATCCTATGCTGTATCTCTGTCCATCGTCTATCTTCTGAGCCCCAGACTCACACTTCCAACCAGCTACCAAACAGGTACTTCGAACAAACTGAACAAATCATCCTTGCCCTGCCTCTCTGTCTCTCTCCTCTCCCCCTCCTCTTCCTCTCCTTTTCCACTTCCTCCTTCTTCATCTCCTCCTCCTTTTCACTTTTTTGACTGTTTCCTTTCATTTGTATACCAACTCTTGCTATCTGTCTTCATATCTCCCTTGAGCTATCCCTTAATCCCCCAGTCTGTCTCCACCTTTAACTCACATCCATTCTGTCTTCCAAGACATAAATTACTGACCCATGCACTAAGAGCTGTCAGGTGCTTCACACAGAGACCAATCTGCTCTTTCAGCTTCACTTTTTCTTAATTGCTTTCCTCTCTCCCTCCCCCTCTCCCTTCTTCTCTTCTTCCATCTTTCATTCCTTCCCCTCTTTCCCTTCTTTCTTTCCCATGCATGTAGCTTGAGCCCCAGTCAAGGGGAGAGAAGTCTCTGCACTCCTTGTTAGTGAGGAGGTATTCTGTATGCCTTCTAACATGTGCATTGGTAAGAATGCTCTGTGGGCTTCAGTTCTCATTCCTCCACACATTGAACTCCTACACATTCATAAAGACCCAACTCAAACAGCTGCCATTCTGTGTAACCCTTCCAACTCCTCAAGGCAGAGAGAGTGGCTTTCTCCTCTGTGTTCCCATGAAACATGCACCTGCTTTGACGTTGGTATATAGTAACTCTAGTTATTCTTATTCAGATTCCATCATTGTAATCTAAGGTTCTTGAAAAACTTGACCAGGCATCCCCTTGCCTGAATTTTATTCCTATACTTTCTACTTGCCTCAAAGAAAACTTCCTGACACCTAGAGTTTCAGAGGAGTTCCATATACACAGGGTAAGTTGTGTGGTCAAACCTCTTAAGGAGGCTGGGTTTTGGGGAGCAGATTCCAACCATTGTATCTTATCTCTATTTCTTAATTTCACCCATTCTTCCTTGTCACAGCCTCCTACTACCTGCAAACCATAGACAGAGGTGAAATCAGAAGGAGCTTACTTCAAGAGTTAGCTGTACTCAGTTGCTTACTGAAACTCCAGTTTCAATATCCTGAACACTGACATCTACAGCTAGTTTCCACATGTATGAAAATGCTATAAAAAGAAATCATAATGCCCCAAAAATCTATAGAGGAAATGAGAAACCTGATTTATTGCTCAAAGTTACCCAAACAAACCTGGTTGACATTTCTGTTTACTGGATAACTTTCTTTTCCATCTCTTTGCCTGTACAGATGTAGCTGGTATATAAAATACAATCCATAAAACATCTTCTTCCCTGGGAAGCATGGTACTTCAACACAGAAGCACACACATGACACAAATTAAGGGTTAGAGCAAGATGACCTTCTTGTCTTCTAAGAGATCAGCCTCAGCCTTCTAGAACTGACAGAGAACTACAGATAATACCACTTTATCTCACAGTCAATCAGCATCATATAGGGGGAGAGTTTGTACTGCTCCCTCAAATAAAGTGAATTTCCTCTTCTGGAGTCTGGTTCATGTTTTCTTTCCCCAGGAGGAGAGCAGGGGGAAAAATACCTATCCATGTCCACCTCCACTTAAAACAAGATAAATCCTTCAGTGAATCTTCAACCTCAGCATCCACAGAGTCACCATTCACCATCAGGCTGGCTACTAGGCTTTGGGTCAACCTTGCACAGACAGTGAGATTGAAATCCATTCTGTTTTTAAAAGAACATTTTTATTAAGAAGGTAGGTTTTCAACTCAGCATTCTCATCTCTCACCACATCGTTTATTAAATTAACTTGCAGTGTCGTTTGGAGTTCATTAGCAAATAAGTATATAAAAGAGAATAACAGCAGGCAAATGAGTGAATGAGTGAGTGAGTGAATGAGTGAGGAGAGCATGTAATATCAGCTCACTTTCTGAAACTGACCAGCAAATTCTGACCTTAAAATCTCTCACCTGCTGGCAAGAGTTTACAATTCTTCATGCTGACCAGTGAAGATTTCATTTCCACCCACCAAATATATAAATATGGGTAAAGCACCACCTACCTTGTTTTGAACACATTTGGAAGCAAAAAGAATGACAAGACTCAAATAAACATGAGTTTGCAAGTGCGCATGTGTGCACACACACGCTTCAGCTGTTCTGCTCAAGCTAGGCAGAAGGACAAAAATAAGCAATCGATCCTCCAGGCACATTTAATTTAGATCCCTCCACTCTGAAAACTGCCTTCATTTTTCACATCACATTTAGCAAGCAATCATCTATCACCCAGTCTAATAACACTGGGTACATTTTATAATTAGCCATAAAAGAGATCTGTTTGCCAAGCCCAGAAATTAAGCTGGAGCTTCCATGGGGTACAGAATATGAACAGCCAGGAACGGCCTTTCCTTGGTGGTTCACAGTGTGCATTTTCTGTCGCCTTGACAACAGTCTGGCTGGGGCTTCCTCGCTTAGACAATGAGGACGCCTTTGCCTGATACAATCCCTCTGAGCACAGACCAAACTGATGCCCACGGTGGCTAGCTGTTGTCCGTGAATGCCACAACAACATCTGCAAGGGGAGGGCAAGAGAAAACACAAGAGAAGGAAAAGCGTGATTCTAATTAAAAATAAATAAATAAGGGGAAAGGGCAGTCCTCTGCCCTCCTGGGATATAAGAGCTGGAAAGGAGCAGCACAAACATGTGAGATTCACTCAGCCTCTTAACAGTTTTTTCAAAATATAATCAGGGCACATGGTTATGATGTTTCACAGGGTAAAGGCCAGAATACCCTAAAAGAAAATGAAAAAATGTCTTATTCTCTATGGTCACAAACATCCTTGGTTCAGCTTATAATTATTATTTAGGAGGAGCTGGGAAGATAGCTCAGTAGAATAAGCACTTGCCTGGCAAGTACACGGTCCTGAGTTCAATCCCCGCTACCACAAAATAAATAAATAAATAAATAAATAAATAAATAAATTTTAAAGATATATATAAAATTTAGGTTCCTCACCACCCCTGTCCTCCAGGCAATGAGCCTTGGTCATTTCTGCCTGACTGTACTCAATCTGGCAGCTTGTACCTGCTCCTCCTAGAGAAGTATGATCGCAATCTCACTACCAGCTCAAAGCACAGGCCGTGAAGTGTAGTTAAGAAATTACTTGTTTTTTTTTGTTTTTTGTTTTTTGTGCTTTGTTTTGTTTTGTTTTTTGTATTTTAGGGAAGGGTCTACAGGGTGTTCAGGATCTCACTACTAGATCGAACTCATAGTGATCCACCTGTTTACAGCCTCCCAAGAGCTGGGATTACAGGCACACACCACCATGCCCAGTCTCAATTGCCATCCCTGGGGGGATGCATGGCAGGCTAGGGGATGGAACCCGCAGCCCCTGCATCTGCTTTAGATGCTTTAATCCACTGAGCTATTTGGCTGGCCCTAGAAATTACTTGTTTATACAACAATCACATCTCAGTTTCAAAGTTCACCAGCTTTCTTTGAATTTTAACTTATAGTACATGACTCCAAACTTACAAGTTCAGGATACTTACTGGAGATTGGATCTTGAATGTCCCCCAAAGACGTATATGTTAAAAGCTTGGTCCCAGCCCCTGGTGCTTCTGGGAAATACTAGTTCATTCAGGAGGTGGGGTTGAGCAGGTTCTTTAGGTGGTTGGAAACACGTCCTCAAAGGGGATTGAGACCTCTGCCACTTATCTTTTGTTTTTCTCATCCTGGCCATAAAGTACTCAGCTCCACCATACCAATGGGATCAATTGGTCCTGGACCATAGTCTCCAAAACTGTGAAGCAAATAAGCATTTCCTCTCCTTAAGTTGACTTCTCTCACGAGTTTATTACAGCAACAGAACACTAGCTAACAATACTTGTCAGCAAACACAGTCATTTTGCCCCATAATCTTGTTATAAACTGCACAACAAAATCCTACTGCTTTTGCCATCCTCACTGTAAAAGTAGAAGTGAAGCTGACTTCCAGTTGGAGCTCTGTGTGCATGGGTAGGCTAGCTTTCAGGCCCATAAAGAGGATTCTTTCTGGGGACACGGTGTCCCATGGAGCCCACCCTTGAGGTTATGTATACAGCAAGATGGTATTGTCCATTTTATGGATCAACTTGGCCAGGCCACATCATCCAGATATTTGATCAACTACTGGTCTAAATGTTACTGTGGAATTACATTTCAGATAAGAGGGACACTTAAACTGGTAGACTTTGGGTAAGGTGGATTAGCTACCACAAAAGAGTTGGGCATTAACCAATCAGTTCATGGTTTTAAATTCTTTTAAAAAAGGGTGAAGATTTCAACAGGAAGAGGGAATCTTACATCTAGATCCCTTCAAATTCCAGTTGCATCACTAGCTGTTCCCTAGGTCTATAGTCTTCCCTACAGATTTTGGACTGACTGGGATCTATAAGCATGGGAGCCAAGTCTGTCTGTCTGTCTATCTGTCTCTCTGTCTGCCTGTCTGTCTGTCTGTCTTCCCCCTCCCATTGGTTGTGTTCTTCTGGAAACCCTGAGTTGACTACCAGACTTGTTTCAACCACATACCTTGATCTAAAGAGAGGGAAGTGACTCAGACTAGGCCATGTCATGTCACCGTATCCTCACCATTTGACTCTTAGGAAGGAGAGCTGGGGATGAGGAATTGTGGGGGAAGTGGAGAAAGTCTATAAATGTCCACAGCTGAAGTGTCTAAGACTGTGCTACTCTTTCCTTCTCCAAACCTGACATATTTAAAGTTTTCTTCCTGACTGTACTCTCTAAGTGTCTTCTACCCCTGTAGTATCTCTTTTTTTCTCTCTCTCTCTTTGTTGCTTAAAGTTAGCCAGAGTTCCTTTCCTTTATTGGCAACCAGGAGGAGGCCTGCCTCACCAGGCACATGAATTAATCTGCTGTTGTGTTGGATTCTCCTCACCTCTGAGTTCCTTGGAGAAAGATTATCTCTCTCATCTCTGCCTCCACCAGATTATCTCTCTCATCTCTGCCTTCTGTGCCCTGGCACAGAAAAATCTTCAACATATGTTTCCTATGTACAAGCCTTAGTTTTGATTGCTGCCCTAATAAATTGGCACAAATTGAGCCACTGAAAATGCATCCAAATATCCTCTAGGCGTTCTGCTGGCCAGAAGCCCAGACACAGCGAACCTCAGCTGGCTCTCCTCTTACTGTGGGTCTTGTAACCAAAGTCAAGGCAGCAGCACACTGTCATCCTTTCTGAAGATTTTGGGGGTAAATCTGCTTCTAAACTCACTCAGGCTTTGGCATTAAGGTTCATGTGGCTGTAGGACTGAGGTTCCTGGTTCTCTGCCCACTGAGCACCATTCTCAACATTCAGAGGCTACTCACACTCACTAGCTTGTGGCCCCTTCCTCTAGCTTTCAAAACCAGCAATACCAGTTCACATCCTTTTCACGCTCTTGGCATCCCGTTTTTCTAGGAAGCCATGATTGCCCTGGAGCTACTTGAACAATTCAAGATGGTGACTATATTCTAAGGGTTTTTGTTCAGTCTCCTCAGCTCCCTTGATCTACATCTATAGCAGAACCCAGATGAGTATTTGATCAAATGCACAGGGAATGGGATATCGGGGTATTTTTAGTATTTTTTGTAAAAATGATCAAATGTAGTCCAGTATTTTCTTTCTTGAAAGTCCTATAGTTTCAAGGCTCTTTGTAAAGGAGACCATCCTTGATTTGCTTTGTCTAAAATGAATTGGCTGCTGTGTGGATCTGTTCCTGGGCTCTCCAGTGTGTTCCCCTGATCCATACAGCTGGATTTTTGTCAATATTGTACTATTTTGGTTACCACATATTCACAAGAAGTCTTTGATCAGATCTAGTTGTGAGACCCTGAACACCCTGTAGACCCTTCCATAAAATACAAAAAAAAAAAAAAAGGAAGAAGAAGAAAAGAAAGAAAGAAACAAAGAAACAAAGAAAGAAACAAAGAAAGAAATAAAGAAAGAAAGAACCCTAGAGGAATAGATATTTCTCCAGTCAAGGTCCACTGATAGGGATGGGAGGTCGAAGATACAGCTCAGTGGTGCAGAGCCTGCCTGGCAAGCTCAAGATCCTGAGTTTGATTCCTGGTACCCCCCTGCAAAAAAATAAAAAGATTCACTGATGAATGCTAAAGTGGGTGGGCAAAACCCTAAAAAATGGGCTGTCAAAACCTCAAAAATCAACTTTGGAACTTTTCAGTAGGAAATCCCAGCAGATGCCACCATAGCCCAAAGATCAAGTCAGCACTATCATCGTAAAATATAGAGCCTGCATGTATCCCTCCAACACGTATCGCATGTACTGATTCCTGAGAAGGGCTGTCACTGCTGCATCCAAGGCCCATGGGCACAGGAAAACAGCCGGGATGCCCACACTGGGGCACATCCTACAAAGTCACTTACTGCTACTCTCCAGAGTCAAGGTCACAAAAGGCAAGAAAGGCAGAAGCGTTTCCACAGCTATGTGACTATTAATTGTGAAGTGATTCCTGGGTCTGATCTGGAACAGAGAAAAGACAAGGGTAGAAAATCTGGGAGAAGCTGATGAGTGTGTTCAGTTTGGGTAACAGCACTGCTATTAATGTCTCGGTCGGGATCTTGGTTTATGCCGTACTTTCCATAGGTGTTGACTTTAGGAGACATAGAATTTTGGAGCTATGAAAACACTATATTTTTTACTGCCCCTCTGCAAATCCAGAAGTATCTCAAAATGAAAAAGGTTTTGAAGAAAGGAAATGGGTTGATTTCCCCTTTATATGTCCTAATATTTGCAAGCCACTAATTTCCCCCCAAAAGCAGCCTGCATCTCCCCTGCCAGCCTGTCTCTCCCGAAGATGGCATGGGCAAGCACCTCCCTCCCTCCCTCGCTGAGATCCTGCTGTTCACCAGCTCCGGCCCACACAGCCCCTGCTCAGTACTCCACAAGCAAGCACATGAGACACGCTGCCAGCCCCTGGCACCTATTTATAGTCCTTGTGCTTCCAACAAAGGGACTGTTGATCCAATAGACGTTACTGCCTCTCACGAAGGCAGACAGCTAGTTTAAGAATCAGGTAATTAAAACTTTCAGGCAGAATTGCAATTCTATCTGTCAAGGAGTTTTGAAATCTGAGCCCAGAAGAATCAACACAGAGTCTGGTTGTTTTCATGGTGGCTGAGTTCTAGGAGCCTACCGCCTTGGCCTCGGTAAGCCAGTGGAGTGAAACAGGCATCAGCCAGCAGGGCTGCTTGACTGAGAGTGGGTTCTGTGGAGGAGAGGGGACCTTGCCCTGAGCCTACTCACAGCCCTGAATCTGCGTGTGGGCCTAGGCAACACAAGGCAATCTAGGCTTGGGTCAGGATCTCAGAATCAGGACAGCCTCCACACACACAGCATCTACTTTTGTCATTGCCTCTGACTAGGTTGGTCAACATCCATGTCTTGGGTGACTTGCTGGGAGGAACAAAGTGATTTAAACATTAGGAAATGAGATGGGAAGATGGAAAACTCTCAATAATTTAAGTTTATGAATCAGAGATGAAAGAGCCAATATTTGACTTCCTTCTTAGCATCCAATTCAGACATTGTGACAAATCAGTGGAGTTGGACCTGAGCATTTGTGCTGAGAAAAAGGGTCCAATTGTGCCTGTCTGTATTAGTCACTAACACTGGGCTGGGCTAGGGACAGATACCTTAGTCATATGTGTGTCTATGACTTCTAACTGTTGGCATTTACATATGTGCTAATGCGTAGAGTTTTGTCTGTTTCATGTGGAACACATGGCAGGGGTCCCCTCTCACCTTGGACCAACAAGGACACTAGCATCCTCTTTGTCCCCTGTGCTGGTGTTCACTGTGCTTCCAACCAAGCTGTAGAACCTGAGAGAGCAGAGGGAACTGGAGGGGAAGGAGAATGGTGACACTTCAAGAGTTGACATTGTTTGGATTAAAATTAGACCATGAAGAGAAACAAAAAAAGAGTTTGAAGTCCATCCAGGAGGACAACTGTGATAGGGCAACTATAGTTTGGAACATTGTTCTTACTGGAAAAAGATGCCTAGAAACACAAAAACAAAATATGCAACTCATTTTGCTTTGCTTATTGTCTTAGAATGTGTCCACTTGGCACATAAGCTAAGAGGTCAGAGGGTCATGTCACCTTTTGTACCAGGAAGGAAGAACAAAAGCTTTGTCATTTGGAGATCAGAGACTCCCCCTACCACTGAGTCTCCATTCTCATCCCACTCTTTAAAATCAAACATTTTCTGGACTCTTTGAGGCCCATCACCTTCCAAACAGCATTCCAGGAGCAATGTCTGATTCCTAAACATAGTGCGTGGCCCGCCGCTACTTGGAATGGAAGTCACACTGAATGTGTACCTGCTGAGACTTCAGCTTGACTCAGAACCAGGGGCCTCAGGTCTGAATGAATTAACAACAGTGGTGTGTGTTGAGGGAAGGAAGTTGGGTCCCATTAGAGCAGTGGTCCCAAACTTGTGGGCACCAGGGAATGATTTCATGGAGGATAATTTTTCCACAGGTTCAGAACAGGGTGTAGCTTTGAGATGACTTGAGCACATTATATTTATCATGTACTTTATTTTTCTATTATTTTTATGCTTTGAACTTCTTGTTGTTATTCCATTGGATTCTCATGAGGGATCATAACCTACATTTTTCTCAGGCACTGCTCACACACAGTAGGGTTTGCACTCCTACCCGAATCTGGTCTCTGGCCCGATGGGAGATGGCTCAGCTGATCACAGACACTGTGGAGAATGGCCCACCTCCTACTCTGCCCCTCATTCCTAACAATATATGAACCCATTTCACTGTGAGATTCATGTGCTAGAGGACGAGTGCAAAAGAAAAACCAAACTCTAAGTTATTTAAATGTTAAACCTTTACAGCAAAAATGTGCAAACCTAGCATGTGGTTAAGTGGCGCAGTACTTACATCTGATATCTCCCTTTTGTCTCCACCCTTTCTCTCTTACACACACACACACACACACACACACACACACACACACACACACAGTCTCTAGTGTGTTTCCCACTTGAAGTGTTGCAGATTCTACAGGAGAGTAAGTATTCTCTCCATTCCTCTGTCTCTCAGATAACATAGCACATCTTATTGCAGATGCCTGAGCAGAAAATCTACTGGAAGCTGATGTCCTGGGTCTTTGGAGCAGCCCTGAGAACAGAGAAGGTCACAGGTGCAAGAACAGAGTCAGCGGCACCAGAGCTGAACACACAATGGGCTGCAGAGCACTATTCTGGGTCGCCGCTGACACCTCTGCCCTTAATGGGTGACTGCATAGCATGCAGTAGAGAGTATGTAAGTAAATCTGCATATGGTGTAAGTCCAGACAGTTAGGAACAAAGAGTCAGGCAATAAGAGCCTCCAGTAGACTTTTCCCTCTTCACAGTGCTTGGTGCAGAGCAGGCTTGGTCGAGGAGGGAGTGTGGTTTGGGTTTGAGAGATGAGATGAGAAGGCAAAGAAGCTCATTCTCAAGAAGCAGCTAACACTGACAGCTTTGACACAGTTGGTGCACAGGGAAAGGGTGCCATGAGACACACACCTCACAGGATTCCTAAGTTATCATGAACATAGCCTTTTCCTCTCTCCAAGAGCTCAACCCTGATAATCTCTACTTAGAATAGTTCCAGGACTCTCAGCCCCCAGTGCTTGGCTAGTAATGAGGGTGGCTCAGCTCACTGTCTCTGCTTCACACCCGTGCTGTAGGCTGTGCTTCCTTCAGTGACCACATCTTGGTCTCTCAGAGTCACGCTGCCAAAGACAGAAATACAAATGTCAGTCATTGTCACCCACCATGTCTAAAGCTGCAGCACATAGCCCTCATGCCAGGAGTACTTTTTTCAAACTGTAGATTAAATATTCTCAGGAAAATTCTATTTAAATTCAGATGCAAATCTTTGAGCATGTAAAGTTATTGAATAAGGTATAGCAATCTCTGACTTCAGTTTTCTACCATTGCTGGTCTCACCTCTGAAGAAGATATGAATGAAATGCCACTGGATTCTGAATATTTGTGGGACATGGAGATTATTACTTTTATCAGTGTTTGGCCATCTTATTTAGTTAAAATGTTGACCCAAAATAATAACAGATGGTATGATTGTCATTAAAATGACATCTCTATAGCACAAAGAAGGCATATCAGGCTCCACTTCTGTCCAGTGAGACAGGAGAAGAAGGACTGGAATGTTCTGCTTGGGCAGCCAATAATCTGAAATTTCTTAGGAGCAAGAATGAGAAAATCAGCCGGCAAGATAGCTAGCACCTGCTTTGGCAAGTGCAAGGGCCAGGGTTCCATCCCCAGTTCTGCATGCTGCACACACCCCTCACCCCCCATGGGGGTGCGCTAAGCAGGTGAACAAGTCCAGGTGTGGTGGTGCACGCCTGTAATCCCAGCACTGAGGAGGCTGAAAACAGGAGGATCACTACAAGTCGGAGCTGCATAGTGAGACCCTGCACCAAATACATAAATGAAAAAAAAAAAAGAATGAGAAAGTTCCATAACATCATTATTTCTGTTTTTGAGATTAAAAAGATAGTAAGTTTAGAACAGAATATTTTTTCTATTCCTATCAAAATTAAGGCTGTCTTAAGAATACCGGAGAGTCAAGGATATGCAGGACATGCAACACTGAACCCTTAGGAGTATTTCCCATAAAAATATTGTAGAACACTTCCTTTAAAAAAAAAGAGAATAAAAAAGTAAAAAATATTATTATTATTATTATTATTATTATTATCGTTAGAATTGATACAGTATTTCACTAAACAAAATAATAGGAATTCAACAATGGTTGTCATATTGCATATTGTTGTCTCCAAACTAGTAGTACAGATTACCAGATATAAACATGCAAAAGTGGTAAAAATAGATACTAAAAATGAGAGAAAGAATTAATCATTATCTGCTCCTTTCAATAAACAGGCCAGCAGAAATGAACAGAACAATTATCCAAGCTATCCTGTATATAAGTACATAAATATATATTTTCCCCTTCCTTCTTTTTTTCTTATGCCCTTTTCCTCATTCCAGTTGTTCCTCCCTTTTAAACAGATTCTTTTGCTTTCACAGTATCTATTGTGCCTTTTAGATTTTATTTACTCTTTCAAGTTCTTACACTAGGAAGACAATGCCATGTTTACACAAGCAGGGCTGATTTATTTCACTTGTGAGGATGGTATTTAGTCATCCATTTACCTGTAAAAGCTTCAAGTTTATCTTTTTTATAGCTGAGTAATATTCCACTGAGTAAAAAGACCACATCTCTTTTATCCATTCTTCAGCTGATGGGCCTTTGGGTTGTTTCCAAGACTCAACTATGACAAATTGCACTGCCATAAACACGGGTGCACACACATCACTGTGGTATTATGCTTTCAGTTCTTCTGGAAAAATACCCCAAAGGGAATAGCTGGGCTCAATTGAAATTCTAATCCTAGTTTTTTTGAGGAATCTCCACACTGATTTCCATAGTGGTTGTACCAGTCTGCACTCCTACCAACAGTGGAGAAGGGTTCTTTTTTCCCTACAACCCCTCCAGCATTTGTTATTGGTTGACTTCTTGATGATATCCATTCTTTCTTGGGTGAGATGGAGTCTCAGCACTATTCTAATTTGTATCTCTCAAATGACTAATGGTGTTGAACATTTTTTCATGTACTTATTTTCCATTTGTATTTCTTCATCTGAGAAGTGTGCGTTTATCTCAGATGCCCATTTTTGGATTGAGTCTTTGGATTTTTAGTGCCTGATTTCTTGTAATTCTCTATGTGTCCTAGATAGAAGTCCTTTGTCTGAGGGACAGTCAGCTATAATTCTTTACCAATTTCTGGGTTTTCTTTTTACTCTATTGGTAATTTCTTTTGACATGCAGAAACTTTTTTAAAAGATGAGATCACAATTGTTGAATCTTTGAAAAATTTCCTGTGCAGTTTGATTTTTGTTTATGAACTCTCTACTTACCCCTATGTCTTTAAGATTTCTGTGGCCAGAAAGATAGCTCAGTAGCATAAGTGCTTGCCTTGCAAGCACAAGGTCCTGAGTTCAATCCCCAATACCGCAAAAAAAAAAAAAAAAAAGATTTCTACCTACTTTCTCCTCCAGAAGATTCACTCTTTCTGTTTTAACATTTAAATCTTTGATCCATTTTGACTTTAATTTAGTGTAAGATGATAGACCTAGGTCTAATTTTAGTCTTCAACATGTGGAAAGCCAGTTTTTCCAACATCATTTGTTAAAGATGCTATCTTCTCCCAGTGAACATGTTTGGACCTTTTGTCAAAGATAAGGTGGTTCACTGTGTTCATACTTGTATCTGCATCTTCTAATCCATTCCACTGTTTCTCATGTCTGTTTTCTTACATTACCATCCATTTTTAGCTAAGAAGAATATACATTCTTATGTTGGGTGGAATGCTCTGTAAAGGTCTACTAAGTCCATTTCTTCACAAGTTTGGTTTAGTTCTGCTATTTCTTTGTTTATTTTTTGCATAGTTGATCTATCTCTTTGTGACAATGGAGTTTTAAAGTCCCCCATTACAATTTTGATTTTGCTGATTTGATTTTTCATGTCTGTTAAAATTTTTCTTATATAGTTCAGTGTTCCTATGTTGGGTGCATATGTACTTATGATTGTTTTTTCTTCCTCTTGTAGTTTTCCCCTGACAAGTATGAAGTGACCTTATTAATCTCTTTTGACCATTCTTGGTTTGAAGTTAACATTGTCAGCAACCAGAATGACTACCCCTGTTTTTTTCTGAGTTCCTGTTACATAGAGTATTGTTTTCCTACCTTTTACTTTCAGTCTATGAATTTCCTTTTTAGTTAAATGTATTTCTTTTATATAGCATATAGCATATGCTGGATTTTGTTTCTTGATTTACTCTGCCAGTCTGCTTCTTTTGATTAGTACACTGAGCCCATTTACATTGGTGGTTATGATTGATATGGACTGATTTATTTTTATCACTTTATTTTTCTTTTGCAGGTTCCCTACTATTCCCCTCTGTTTGATTGCTTGCTCTTTCTGCTGCTGTTCTTGAAGTTGTGATCACTTTTGTCTCTTTGTAGAATATCTGTCAGTACTCCTTGTAGAATTGGTTTCATGGTTTTGAGTTTCTGCAGTTGTTCTTTTTCACTGAAGTATCTTATTTCTCCGTTAATTTTTCCAGGGTCCATCAGCCTGAGTTGGAAGTTGTTTTCTCTCAGGACCTGAAATATTTCACTCTAAGCTCTTCTTGACTGGATGGGTTGTGTTGAGCAAGCTGTCATGATTCTAATGGGCTTTCTATTATAAGTGATGTGTTCCTTTTCTCTAACAGCTTTTCATATTCTGTTCTTTTGATGAATTTCTGGAATCTTGACTATTATGTGTCTGAATATAGATTTGTTTTGCTTATGGTTAATTGGATTTCCAGTCAATCTTCATTGACATCATGACTGGATTAAGAGATTCTTAGAGGGGCAACTGGATCATGGGATGCTATGCTCACTAGTGGATTAATCTATTGATTTTATAGTTGAATGTGCTATTAGGAATGGGACCCATGGAAGGTAGATCACTGGTGCTGAGTCTCAGCAGGATGTACCTCTCACCAGTGCTATGCCCCTCCCTCCTGCTTCCAAATCACCATGAAATAAGCAGCTTTTCTCTGCCATGCCCTCTGCCATGATGCTCCTTCTGGGAGTCAGTTAACCATGGACTTCACCTCTGAAACCATGAGTTAAATAAACATTTCCTTCTTTAAATTTGTATGTCAGGCATTTTGTTCCACCATTAAGAAAGGTCACTTAATACTCACCTCCAGCCCAGCACCGTGACAGCTGATACTACCAGTAGCCCTAACCAGTGCCACACAGGAGAATAGCTAGTTTCCAGATTGTGAACATAACAATACAGTTGTTAATTTAACATACCAAGTTTGAGCTTTGCTAATCCAAAAATAGTGAGTCTGCTCAGCAGAGAGCACTGGGACTTTTACGTGGTCATTTCTTACTCTCTCAATCTAAATCTAAGCTCCTTGTCTTCCTCTTCTCTGAGGGTCTAGCCCACCATTTAAAAACAGAAAATGAACCACTGTTTCAATTACCTGTATTCAGCTTAGTTTGGGACAAGGGCCCACTTTTGTACAAAGACAAAGCTTCCATGGCACTCTCCTAACTGATGTTTACTAGGCTTGTGCTTTCAGAAGCTATGCAATGGTAGTGCTTCTTTACAATGTGTTCCATAGCAAATTCTCAAGGAGAGAGTATTTCTCCTAGCTCCCCAAATACACATACAATCCAAATAATGCCAGTTTGTTGTTGTGGCAAAAATATGGTGCTATGGTTTTTAACCTGTTGTTCCCCTAAAGCCTCATGCAATCGTAGGTGGGACCTTTGGTAGGTGATTGGATTATAGGAGCTTAGAGCTCATTTGTTTTGAGGAGGTAAGGCATGATTGGAAGAGGCAGGTTACTTCAGGAATGACATGGAAAGGTATATCTCCTTTCCTTGTTCAGTTATTGATCTCTCTTGCTTCTCTACCATGCTGTCCTGCCTTGGAGCCATCCAACTATGGACTGAAATATGAGCTTAAATAATTCTTCTTTTCTTTAAGTTTTGGGCATTGGATATTTTCTCTCAGCAATGAGGAAGTAACTAAGACATATGGGGTCAAGATAATTTCCCTAGAGAGAGCCAACATGGCCAATTAGGAGAGGTATTGTGACAGAAATACTCAGAGAAGAGTCCCTGATAACACATGTACTTGGAAACATGGACAGTAATCACACCCAGGCATGGAAAATCAATCTGAAAAAGAACCTATGCAGCTCAAACCAAATATCTGGATCACTGAAAAGAGAATCAGTGCCTCCATGGCTGTCTTCATGACCCCACTCTGCACCCTCTGGGCACAGCCATTGGGGAACACCCAACAACCTGAGGCAATGAGCTAGAGTGGAAGAGGCCATTGCTCCAAACACTGAGGACTGTTGTCCTTTCACTGTGGACCATGGAAGCCCCCAGGACAGACAGCAATTAAACACAGCACACAGCAGGATGCCAGCAAGGGCCACGATTCACATGCCCAGAGACACGGGGAAGAGGGTGAGACTCAACAGTCAGCAGTCTGTACACAGTGAATTCTCCCTTGTCATTTCCACAAAGACCAGAAAAATCTGAGTTAGCAGGAAATCCTTTTTAAAAAAATTATTTTAATGGGAAAAAACAAGAATAAAAACAATGTAGAATTTCAAAGCAAGATGATAGGAAACTGACAACGATTGTTGTGTTGCATATTGTCATCTTCAAAGTAGTTGCTCAGGTTACCAGATATAGGCATGCAAAATTGATCCAACAATATAGGCACTAAGTGTTCCTTTCAATGAACTAATAGAAATCAGTTGTACAATTATCTTAGCTATCTTGTGTGTGTATACTATAACAGCATATATACATATATATATGTAAAAAAAATCTATAAATGTAAAAAACATTATTTATATATTTATATGTGTATATATATACATATATATACATATATATGTTTTTTAACATTTTTCCTTCTTTCGTGCTTTCCCATATCTGTTACTTTTTCCTTTACAGCAGTTTATTTTCCTCTCAATCAGGCAATCTGGAACAGTGACTACCATCACACTGAGAGAATTAGAATCCCTGCACCATGAGAGATTCTACTGCCTGGAAAGGGCAGTTCTTGAGATAGGCTCACTTTGGGATCTGACCAGGAAGGAAGATCCAGGCTAGCCTGGGGCAGGGAACCTCTGGTAATACACCAAGCAGAAAAGCCCTGAAGTGAGAATGAGGATGCTCAGACAGACCCCAGGAAAGCAGGAGTCATACAGCATTGGCAGAAGGTGAGGGAAGCTCAGTGTCCAGTACACCACTGCACATGCTCCTCTCTTCAAGTCTGTGGGGGCTGTGTAGGGGGGCAGAGACAGAAACCTGCAGCTAACCATGCCCTAAGCACAGCTGCACCAAGAGACTGGCACCAGAAAACTCACCCTGTCCCGCTCATGCACAGCTGTAAACATCCCATGGCTGCCTGCATGCAGACTGACTAGAACAGACAGCGTAGACATGCAGGCTCTGTGGCATAGTGGCCACATGAGGATTGCTTGTTGGGTGTCTGTCCAGGCACCTTTTGCTGGGTTTGACTTTTATTTGTCTCTCTTTCTCTACGTCTCTCTTCTTTCTTTTTATCCCTCAAATCTTATTTCTGCATCAGTGTTTTCTATAATTTTAACATTTTTTATCAAGTATTTTCATGTATTCTCTCTTGGTCATTCTTATCTTTTTCCTTATTAACTTCTATCTTTCCTGGTCTATTTTTGTTGTTCTTCCTTATCTTAGCTATTTTTCCTTCTTTTTCTTCACCTGTTCTCTACCTCTTATGTGACATACCATGTTTCCCCCAAAATAAAATCTATCCAGAAAAAAAAAATCTAACACTGATTAGTCTATTCCTGCCTCACCTGCCATTGCAGAGTGACCACTGTTCCAAAGAATAGCAAGGTATAATTTTTCTGCATGATATTGACCATCATTATGATAATGATCAGCTAAGGCTGGTTCTGGTTGGGTCATTCCAGTAAGGTGTTATTTTGAGGACAATATTACATATTTAGCAAGCATCAGTATTTCTGAAGAGGAGCAGACCAGAGCTTTAATTTGAATGGTACCATTGATGATCATCTTGGAGTAGCCCCTAATAGATCTATGCTTAGTGGATTCAAACAAAATTAATCACAAATATAGTAAAAGGTTCAGACAAGGTAATTGCTTTCTCCAACCTCAAATTACACCACTGTCCCACAAATACCCTTCTAAAATCTCTCAACATTCACTCCTTACCCCAAATAGAAAGATCTCCACAAGAGTTGGCCACTATCTAATTATTTTTACCTGCTATTATTTCTCCTAATATATTTACCTCTCTTCCTACTGACTTACCTTCCTCTTTGTCAATTTCCTCATCGCTTCTCTTCCCTTGTCTCCTTCCACATCATAGACTAACTGCTAATGGCAATGCAGTATGGACTTAACGGGTATTGATAAAGTGATAAAGAGCAAAAATACAAATATAGTATAAAACCTCCCAAGTAGAAGGAGAAAAGATTACAACATATATCAAGTGGTTGAACAAGAAGAGCTCCATGACATATTTTAGTCAAAATCCCAGATGTCCAAAGCAAAGACAATACTAAAGCTGGCAGAGAAAAGCAAACACTGTCACATGCAAAGTAAAGTTACCAGAATGATAATATACTCCTATGCTTCCTTCTGGATTGTTCCCTTAGCTAATATGTGGTGACCTTCTTCACCTCTTCTGATCAGTTTTAGTTTGAAGTTTGCTTTGTTTGAGAATAAAGTTGGTCCCTCTTCTTACCATCAGTGCATACAATGTTGACACTCTTTGAATTTTTAGTCTATGAATTTCTTTTTGGATTAGAAAATTCTTAAATAAAGTAGATTGTTTAAATCTGTTTTTTAAATCCATCCTGCTAATTTGTGCCTTTTAATTGGGGACTTGAAGGTACATGTATTGAGTTACTTCTGAAAGGTATTGATTTATTCCTGTCACTGCATTCCTTTTCTTCATTTCTTTTTTTGTTTAAATACTTGTCTTGCTTAATACATTAACTCCATCTGAATTTTTTGCTTTGTTGTTCCTGAAAAAGTCTTGAAGACTTCTCAACACAAACTTTAAAGGAGAACTTGCAATGACAGGTTTTGAGACCTAAGAGCAAACATCTTCCAACCCATAGGAATATATCCTACAAAATTCTCTTTAAAAATTAATAGAGGGCTGGGAAGATAGCTCAGTAGAATAAGTGCTTGCCTGGCAAGTGCAAGGTTCTGAGTTCAATTCCCAGTACTGCAAAAAAATAAAAATAAAAATAAATGGAGAAGTAAGGACATTCCATAAAAAAAAAAAAGTTTAAGACATACATGAACGCTAAACCAGCACTCCAAAATATATTTTAGAATATCCTAGACAGACAACAGAACCAAAAATTCAGGTGGGGTGCATGTATCAAGCAAGAAAAGTATTTAAACAAAAATGAAAAATGAAGAAAAAGAATGCAATGACAGAAATAAATTGATACCTTTCAGAAGTAACTCAATATATGTGCCCTTGCATCCCCAATTAAAAGGCACAAATTGGTAAGATGGATTTTAAAAAGAGTCTAGCAATCTACTCTATTTAAGAATTTATCTAATACAAAAAGAAATCCATAGACTGAAAAATGAAGAGTGTCAAACAACATTGTATACACTGATGGTAAGAAGAGGGACTAATTTTATTCTCAAACAAAGCAAATTTCAAACTAAAACTGATCAGAAGAGGCAAAGAAGGTCCCTACATATTAGCTAAGGGAAAAATTCAGCAGGAAGAAATAACAATTATAAATACATATGCACCAAATACTGGAACATAAAATAAATACTGTTGGACATAAAAGAACAAATAAACATTAGCACATTCAGAGTGGGCGATTTTAATATCCCACACTCACAAAGAGATAGGTCAACTAAACAAAAAATAATTAAGAAAGAAACATCAGAACAGATGCAGACCTTTGAATAAAAGAATTTTATAAATATGTACACAGTGTTTCACCCTACTACATTAAACACTAACCCCCTACACTAAGACACATACAAATTACCAGAACTAAACCAAGAAGCTCTTCTCAGCAACTCACAGAACTTTCTCCAAAGTAGATCACCTATTGGTTTACAAAGCTTACTTAAATAAACACAAAAAGTCCATGTTGTCCCATATGTCTTATCATATCATTGTGCATTGAAACTGGAAATCAATCATAAAAGAAACAACAGAAAATTTATAAACAGAAACTTAATAACACACTTCTGAACACTTAGTAGGTCACCAAAAAAAAAAAAAAAAAAAAAAAAAGAAATAAAACAATTTCTGGAATCAAACAACAATGGCAGTACAGCTCATCAGAGCTTTGGGGACAAATGAAAACAGACCTAGGATAAAAGCCCTAAGGCTACAATTTATTGTAATCAATGCTCATAGAAAAACAGAGCAAGCTCAATAAATAGCTTAATGCTACACCTCGAGATACTTGCAAAACAACAGTACAAACCCAAACCTGAGTTAGAGAGGGAAATCAAAAGGATCAAAAATCAGTAAAAATAAGGAAAAATAAAACCTATGAAGAATAAACAAATCAAAGAGCTGGTTTTTTGAAAGAATAAACACAATAGATTAGCCAAGTTAATCAAAAGAAAAAGAAGACTTACATTAATGTGATTAGAAATGAAAAAGACAAAATCACAAAGAACGCCGTCAAAATCCAGAATATCGTTAGTAATGACTATGAAAAATTGTACTCTGACAACTTAGAAAAGCCTAAAGAAAAGGACAGATTCCTAGACACATTCAAATTACCAGAATTAAACCAAGAAGACAGAGAAATTTGGGGGCTGGGGAGATGGCTCAGTGGAATAAGTGCTTGCCTGGCAAGCACAAGGGCCTCAGTTCAATCCCCAGTAAGACAGAGAAATTCTGAACAATCTAACAACATACAATGAAATTAAGAAAGTAGTAAAATAGGGGCAGGACTACAGCTCAGTGACATAAGCACCTGCCTGGCAAGTACAAGGTCCTGACAACACCTAGAACAACAGAAAACTTAAAAAGCCCTGCACAGTGAAGACAATAATTAACAAAATAAACAGACACCCTACAGAATGGAGAAAAAAAATTTGACCTAGGACAAAAGATTAATACCTATATACATTAAAAAGCACAAAAATTAGACCTCCCAAAACAAGAGCTCAATTAAAAATGGATATCTGAAATAAATAGACACTTATCAAAGGAAGAAATACAAATGGCCTTTAAATAAATGGTGCATATAAGAAAAATGTTTAGGATCATTGGGTGGGGTTGAGGAAATAGCTCAGTAGAATAAGTGCTTGCCTGGCAAGCACAAGGACCTGAGTTCAATCCCAAGCTCCACAAAAAACCCCAAACAGTTCTTTAAATAAATAAATTAAATTAAATTAAAGATCACTGTTGGGCATTAGAGAGATGGAAACTAAAACAACATTCATACTGTATCCTATTCCAGAAAGAATAACACCACTCAAGAAATCAAATAACAAACTGACTAGGCTGAGTTAGGAATATAACCCCTACATTGCTAATGAGAATGTAAACTAGTAGAACAATTATGGAAATCAGTGTGAAAATTTCTCACAAAAGTAAAACTAATGATTCCATTTGACCAACCTGTTGCCTTCCCAGGCATATTCCCAATGAAGTTAAAGGTATTATATTATAACAATACATGAATTCCAATATTTATAACAGCATAATTCAGCCTAGCTGAATCTTTAAAGCAGCCTATATATCCATCAACAGATAATTCTATAAAGGAAATGTGTACCAATGCGTAATGGTGTGCTTATTAGCTGTGAAGAAGGATAAATTTGAGAATTTGTAGGAAAATGTATGAAACTTGAAGATACAAAGTGAAGCAGAATAAATCATGCACAGCTCAGATACTGTATGGTTTCTCTTATATGAGAAATCCAATGTATAAATAAGTAAAGAACAAAATAAAAGAAAACAGGGAGATCAGTCTTTTGCAA
The DNA here is from genome assembly GCF_000260255.1 of Octodon degus. Classification (NCBI taxonomy): domain Eukaryota; kingdom Metazoa; phylum Chordata; class Mammalia; order Rodentia; family Octodontidae; genus Octodon; species Octodon degus. The sequence continues at coordinate 1,089,269 of NW_004524621.1, read as the reverse complement.
ATGGAAAGGGTCTAAGAAGTTGAAGGGAGGGGGAAATTCTCTAAGAATTATGATGTGTCCTGTACCTATACTAGCTCCCCACATTGAATATAGTCATTAGGGTCTCAGACATGGATTTACAAAACTGAAAAGTGGAGAAAGAGATCTAGAGATGAAGGGAGGAAAGAGGTAGGAGAGGGGAAGGAGGAGTAAAAGAAGCAAGATATGTTAAATACATGTTAAAAACTTTAAAAGGTAAACTGAGGCAAGAGATCTGGGAGTGATGGTATACACTTGAGAGGCTGAGGCAGGAGTACAGAGTTTGAGGCTAGCTGGGGAAGGGAATGTCCTCCCTGAAACTCCACTTTCCATCCACCCCAACCCAGGAGGGAAGAGTTGAGGGTCCTTTCTCCCCGAGTGGCAGTGTTTCCCCAGCTCTCCAGCTGCCAGCTTCTGATGGTGTGTGAGGAGGGTGCCTCCAGTTTCTCAGCCAGGTCCTCATGATCCAAAGCTATGAGGCAATATTCTTGGGAAAGAAGTGCATTTGTTCATTTAGGATCTCTGTAATGAAATACCTATACCTAGTGAAACACTACCTCAAAAAACAAAAGACCTGAGGCTTGCTCTTTATAAGAAAAACAGGCCTATCTTGGCTCATAGTTCTGGAGGCACAAGGATAAGAGGCCACATCTGGGGATGGTCTTCTTCTGCAGATTCCCAAGATACTCCAGAGCATCAGACAAAAGTTGACGACATGCATATGTGTCTCTTCTGCACACTCTCCCTCTCCTTATAAAGCCGCTAGGACTCAATCAGGAGGCGCCTCCCTAACAACCTTATCTAATTGGAATCACTTCCTAAGGATCCTGTTGCTCAACACCAGAGTTGGGTTCAAGTTATACCCTCTTAATTTTGAGTTAACCTAAGTGTGGATTGCATTTTAATGTATGAAGGGGAACAATATTCAGACCGCCCCCAAACAACAGCAGAGCTACTGGCAATGTAAATTTTTATGTAGCCATAATTTGTACTCATGCATTATTGTGTTAATATTCTGTGTACACTATAAAAGTCAGCAATTTTAAGAGTGAGATGAAAGGTACTAGCATAAAAATTCTAATATTTCTTACTCCTAGTGGACTCCTAAAGACCAGGCACAGTATCTACAGATGGCAGAGCTAACCCATCCCAGAAAATAAAAGCTCTTTCAGTTTGTGCCATGTCTCTTAACACTGTCCCATAAGCTCTGTAAAGAGTATTTCCAATTACAAATACACTTGGGAAGATTGGTGCTTTGACACCTTTAGCAGCCTACTCCCTGGACACCAGGTCCCCGGTCAGACTTGGGCACAGGGTGATGAAAGGAGCAGAGGAAGCCCAGGCCTGGGGAATGAGAGGCAAGCTGAGTGATTACTGTTGTCGGTAAAAATGCCAGTGTCCTTTCCCAATGCATCATTTTGCTCAGAATTCTAGCCTTCCTTTCCACAGATGTCAAGAGCATATTTAGAACAATCATAAAAATGTCATTTGGATCAAAGTGATGCAAAGACTTACTATATCAGGATTTTTAAACTATGACTCCCAAGTTGTTACAAAGGCAGGGAGACTGCAGAAAGGCCAGGCTGGTGTGCAGCTAGGCACTTTTGTTCTCTCTCTTCCTCCCACTAACAAGTCTGCAGACGCGCCAGAGTCCCCAGTTGCTTCCTGCCTTGCCTCTCACCCCATGAAAGCCAAGGGCAGGCTTCCTTGTCTGCACCCTGGATGCTGTCTCCTAATACCTCCCCTAATACACTGTCCTGTGTCTGCAGGCTCTGCAGTCACACTTCCACAGCTGAAGTTCCCCTAGGCTGAGATCAAAGGTATGTGAAGGCAAAATTACTTTTGCCTAGAATATGTACACAATTTTTCTCTTTTTGTGAGTCCCTAAACAATACAGCATGATGACCATTGCTATGTATTTACGTTGTCTTGGGGACTGTAAATAACCTAGAAGTGATTTAAACTCCATGTGGGGAGATGCTAACAGATTCCATACAGACTATTCCATCCTCCATAAGGAACTTGAGCACCCATGGGTTTTGGGATCCACAGGAGCCTTGGAAACCACCCCCTCCCATGAACACTGAAGAATCACAGTGCCCACTCTTCTCTCCCTCACACTAGGTCTCTTTCCTTCCCCACCAGATCATTCATACAATGTATCAACGTGATCTATCTCTGAAAGATACCTCAAACACAACTCTGAAAGCTGAAGTGGTAGTGGATCTTTGGACCTGAGAGAAGACAGACCATACATACAATGATGGGCCTGAGTGGACCTAGGGAGAGAGTTTCACAGGAAGCAAGACTAAGCTCAGTTCTCAGGCACTGGAATATTTAGAGGCTGTGTAGAGTGGAAGAGGAGATGGCAGATGATGGAGGAGTAGCCTCAGTAAGATGGGGAGGGGCTCAGGAGAGCACAGGTCAGAGAGACCCAGAGAAAGAAGTCTGACAAGGACAAGGTTTGGTCCCCATGCCAGCTCTGTTGCCCTCTCTCCTTTCTCAGAGACAAGACTGGTTATCTGAATTTAGTCACCTTGCCCCTATCTCTTTGTTCTACTGCTATCTGGCTTCCATCCCCTTGTTGCTGCAAATGTGGACTCACCAAAGGATCCAGCCACACTGTTAAATATGATGGCACCTCTCTGTCACCTCTCATTGAACGCCGAACACTTCCAGCTCAATCCAGCCTCTATTCCACACCTCGAGCTTAACCCCTGTCCTTGCCAGACTTCGTACTCTGGGTCTCTCTGACCTGTGCTCTCCTGAGCCCCTCCCCATCTTACTGAGGCTACTCTTCCATTATGTCTGCCATCTCCTCTTCCACTCTACCCAACCACTAAATATTCCAGTGCCTGAGAATTGGGCTTAGTCTTGCTTCCTTCCTAGGGACTCTCTCCCTAGGTCCACTAAGTCCCATCATTGTAGGTATTGTCTGCCTTCTTTCTGGTCCAAAGGTCTATCACAATTTCAGCCTTCTCCTTGGAATCCTGGACTCACACAACAAATTGCCTGCTTGTACTTCCATTGATATATCTGACGGGCATTTCAAATTTAATATGGTAAGACCTCATCCTCTATCATCAGTTTTTCCTCAGTTTCCTGCTTTTTGGTAGACATTATTATTGCTCACTGTTGACCTCTGAGTCTTCCCTGTGGTCCTCACATCCTCCACATCTAATCAACCTCCAACCTTCACACAGCCATTTCTTGTTGCTACAGGAAAAAACTTGCAATTTAAACAACACAAATTCACCCTCAGCCTGATGTGGCTAAGTGAGGTGTTGCAAAGCTGTGCTCCCTTCCATGCACTGTGGAGGAGACCATTTCCTTGTGAGCCACTTCATTGTCCTTCTACTTTGGATGGAGCACCCCTTCCTCTAGGTTCACTGATCTGGTAAGTGGCTCTAATTTATTGCTCTTATTTATATACTTTCAGTCTTTTTTAAACTCTATCGTCTGCTGGCAAAAGAGTCAGAACTGTATATTGTATGTCTAGCAAACAGCCCAGTGCCAAAACAGAGTTGGCACAATAATTATTTGAGTTAAGTAATTGAATAAACATTTATTTTGCTCCAAACACCTCAACAAGTTTTGGCTCAGTTATTTTTGAGCTTGAAATATCAACCACTCTGGCTTCAAATCCAATTTGCCACAATCCTTTTTCATATCATATGAAGAATTAACATTCACTAGGGCTGATGAAAGTTTAAAAATAAGTAAGACATCAATAGCCTTTCTCCATGGAAATAAAAAGCCATGCTAAAATATCTATGTAAGTGAATTTTCCTTTTAAGTTATGTTTTTTCTCCCGATTACATAGTTCAGTGGAAGCTAATACCATGGATCTATTAAAATTTTCTGACTATCAGGTAATTTGTAGTTTCTTACTCATTAATGCAAATCATTGCTAGTTTTCTAATTTATATATGAATTATGACCACTCACCCAAACATCCAGGGCCTGATAATGCGTAAGTATGAAAAAGAACTCTGATTTATTCAAATATTATTTTAGGTAAAAATTTTAGTTAGCAATATCTTTGCATTATTCCATCAAAATATAAACAGTGACTCAAATGTACAAAAACTGTCAACCTCATCCTTAAAGCCTCTTACTCAACAATAATCATAAGATATAAGCATAAATGAGGACTGATCACCCGGTGGGCATTACCCATTAAATGGTACAGTACGCACATGGATCGGTCAGCTTTCTTGGGTCATAAAGTAATGGCCACTAGCTCTGAAATGTAAACAAGGTGTATTCATTTGGAAAATGATGAATACCTCCAGTAACAGTGGAGGAGATTTGGGTTTTGAAATAAGTAGAAGGATGGGCAACTCTGGAACATGAGAATAGTAGAAGAGTAGTGATGTCCAGCAGCAAGAAGGGTGGTCAGGGAGCCTCTTCCACAAAGAAATGAGCTTAACTCTTTTTGTTTGCTTCCCTCTGTTGTAATATACATTTCTGGGGATGACAAGTCCAATCAGCATAGGTGGTCCCACACTTGCCACTTGTCAAGAGAGAAGCAGGACACAAGTGGGCATCTTACTGCAGCTTTATGTGGCAGACAAAGAGTCTCGCTCTCTCGTCTTCTTCTTGCATGGGCATTCACTCTACCATGAGGAATCACCGTTAGGACCTCATCTCATTGCAGAAAACCAATATCAAACCCAATGGAAGCCTCTTTGCACTGAGGACTTAGAAGCCAACCTTTATTATGCCAGCAAGCTGGGAAACCCAGAGGTTCAAATCACCAGCCTAGAGTGAGGTTTGAGATTGGTTACATGAAATGTAAGAATTATGTCATATATTGCCAGGCACAATTGTTTAGAAACATTCTGGGAGGGAGGAGGTCTGAGATGACTAAGTGGAGTTGAAAGTATCTTTGACTGGACCAGTCTTTCCCAAACATGACGTCCTTGAAGTTCTTGAAGCAAGTTGCAATCACTGCATATTTTTAAAGCACAAGCTGGTCACAGTCAGTTTGACCCAACACATTGTTAAGAGGAAACATCTGGGCCTAGTCAATGAAGGCTACATGAATTCAGTAAGCCAGCAGCATGATAAGCAGTAGGAGCCTGTGGTTACAGGCCTCTAATTGATCCTTAACTTTTGCTGTGATATGCCTATAAGTCTGCTAGTGTATAAATGTGCCCTTACAGTCTAAACCTGATGACTTCACAAACTCATCTCCAAATCACACTGGAGGTGCAGGCTTTGCCACATTTAGGCCATAGTTTTTTTTTCCCCCCAAGATCATAACTTCTCTCCTACAAAGGCAGTGAATGATTATGCAACAACCATTTAAGTTAGATGGTGGAGCAACAGAGGTCTTCATCTTTACGTAGAGATGAAAAACCATCAAACAGTGACGTATTTCATCAAATTAAGTAGAGGGGTTAGGTGAAATAGGGAAATTTCAAATAAAAACTATGTTTATAAATAAATAGGCCTATAAGAAATGCAAATTGTGGGTGTAAATATTGTCATTTTCCTTCCCCTGAAAATTCTTAAAGTTTTGTCTCTTGTGTTTGTAATTTCCCTAACAGAGATACAATGACCAAAAACCAAAACTTAAGAGAAAGAAATGGCAGGGTAGACTGAATACTGGAAAATTTTATATTGAAAGTTAATGAGTTTGGGGTATCTGCTGGAAAACCAAATCTATGGTTCCTTTTAGCAGCAGAAGGCCAGCACTCTGAGCCGGCACAGTCATAGCTGCATGGTGAGTAGACCTGATGTGGCCAAGCACTGGATTGGGGCCAGTGCTCTTCCACAACTTGAACTGAAGTTGTTGTGGAAGAGCACTTCAAGAACTGAAGCTAAATGATCCTATTAATATAGTGATGTCTTGCTTCACAAATGATACCGTTCACAAGCAATTTAGTTGATGACCAGAACCATGGAACAAATTAAGATCACGAACTAAGGTGCCACTGTACCATTTTACAAATGTCTTCTTCCTGAAGCATGAGATGGCTCCCTCTAGTGAAGTCCACCAGCGTAGTAACAACCCTGTGTATGTTAAGGGCTGGTTACTAGGAGTGGCCCTGAGCCATGTCATGCATAAGAGACAAAGCAGTAAACAGACAGATAGGACAACATGTCACCATGGAACAGACTTTCTAGGGAGGGTGACACATAATCAACAAGATCCATGGAAAAACATAAAGTGTATTTGAAAGAAATCAGGCCAAGAAGGAAGATAACATGGGAAGGATTGGAGGATCCAGTGGTATGTAAAGGTGGTCAGCTGAGACAAGAAGGGAGGCAGTAACATTCCTATTAGGAATTGGCTGCCATTATTTTGCCAGGACAGAAATGGACCAAGGTGACCATCCTCCACAAGTCTGTGGACATGAATCTGGGGTTCCCTTGGGAAACAGCCTGGTGACAGGCCTGACAAAGTCGGACCACACCTGTCACCTCCAATCATCTGCAGCTACTCAGGACCTGGATCACTAATTGACCATCCTGTAGGTTTTAGTAGTCTGACTGGCTTCCCTTCATGCAGAGAGGTCACTTTTCCTATCCATGCAGTGCTCACACGTCCAAGTCAAGCCTCTGCTTCCACCAACAGAGCCTTCCCGAGGGTTCCCGTGTGGACGGCCCCTTGAATTTCTGCTGTAACATCTTGCAGCACCCTCAGCATTAGACCAATGTGGTGGCTTCAGGTGGTGATACAATGCTGCACATAAGGCACTCCTGGATCCTTTCTGGGCCTCATCTCCCTGATCTCAGCCACTTTGCCTGTTTAAAAGTTTTTCTGTTCCAGCAGGTTTCCCTCCTCAGTTAGCTCTACCCTCTACTCCACTTCACTTCCAGCCTCCCTCCCAGACTATGTCTATAAAGTGTTACTATCATTTACCTCTAGAGCTCCCCAAAAGCTATTGTTCATAAGTAAACTACTCAGAAAAATGATGGCTGAAAAGTAAACCATTCCAGGTGTACAACTTTAAGAGCTACTAAAGTAGAGGGCTTTGTCCCCTGAAATCCAGTTCCCTGAGTGCCCTGAGGCTTCCTGGCACTTAGATGCTCTGAGGAATGTATTGCCCTAGTTCCAAAGGCACTGAGGATGATCGGGCAGCAAACACACAAGGCCAATATGATGTCTTGGAGGCCAAAAGTCCAAAATCAAGATACCCGAGGACATGCTTTTTCTGAGTGCTTCTCCTCTAGATCCTCCCTTCTTTTTCCCAGACTCTGATGTCAGCCCCACCCCCCATCCCTGGTGTTCCCTACCTTTTCATATTGTCACAGCACAGTCTCCATTGTCACGTGGTCCTGCACCCTCAGAGCACTGGCTCTAACATCATGCCCTGTGGGTGGGAGAGTGTCCTTAGCATAAGGGAAAGGCGGGCTTATACAGCCACCAGAGGGAAAATCAGGCAGACAGGAAGAAGTACTAGGAAAATCAGAGACCAATGGAGAGGGGCCATGGGAAGAAGTACTTCGGTGGTATGCAAAGTGGCTGCTGGATCTCAGTTAGTGGCTGCTGGGGGTGGACTTCTTCCCCTCAAAATATGTTCAAATCCTGACTCAAAGCAGGTATTAAAAAAGATCTTGTGCCAGGAAGGCATTCTGCAGGGAGTCTTAATATCAAAATGCAACTTAATATTATAGAAATCAGGACTCCAAATTTCAGCGAAGCACAAGGCAAACTTGGAAGTGATTATAGCTTGGAGCCGCATCTGCCAATGTGTCATTCCCCCAGGACAAGTGTTATCTACATGGTGTTATTAATGTTTGGATGGGGTAATTCTCTGTGGCAGGGACCGTCATGGGCATTGTCGGATGCTGAATGGTAGGTAGCCCTGGCCTCCACCCACTGCAGACCAGAACACGATGTTCACTAGTCATGACAATCAAAACTGTCTCCAGCATTGGTCAGTGTCCCCTGCAGAGAAGGACAAAACCAAGCACAGTGATTCTGGTTGCTGTCCTTGCACAAATTACTTTAATGCAGAGCAAACAACCTCCTAAAGCTTCTGGAAAAAAAGGGCTTTTTTAAAGGATGGGAAATCAGATGCAGACCAAGTGATGCAGATCAGAGAAACAGATATAGACGGTGCCAATAAATCAAAGGACACTGAGCTGGCTGCAAGACGGGGGAGGTAAGAAGAGCACTTAATGAAAGATGGGCCACCGGCTTGGCTGCAGCAGAGAGCACAAAGGCTAGTGCACGACCTTGACCGAGAGGCTCCGATTAGATGAGGAGGAAAATAATCAAAGACTAACGTTAAGAGATTGTCATGAAGCTAAGTGCCGAGAGTGCAGGCACCTTGCTCCAAGTCTCAGACCACCTACACGTAAGTGGAACAGAACTACATTAAAATGTAGCAAACCTTTTAACAGCCATGATAAAACATTAAGAAATGTAAGGTTAAGGGATAGCCAGATAGCTCAGCAGATTAAAGAGCCTGCTTAGGCAGACACAGAAGCTGGGGATTTGATCCCCGGCCTGCCCATGCCGGCCCCACCCCAAGGGTACACTGAGATGGTGAATGAGACTGTATGCGTGCCTGTAATCCCAGAGCTTAGAAGATTGAACAACAGGAAGGATCACTACAAGTCTGATCTGTATAGTGGGACCCTATAAACCCTGTACTATAAATACATTTTTTTTAAAAAAAAAGAAATGTAAGGTTAAACTGCGGCTGATATCATTTGTTTTAAAGGAAAGCATAGGCTTCTAGCAAAAGCAAAATAAAATCAATGTGCAGCTTGGAACTTAATGTTCTAGGGAGCAAGAACTTTCTGCTTCAGCTGTCTGCTTCATTTTGTTATCTGGAATCACTTGCTTCCAGAAGCTATCACAGATAGATACATGCCACACCCAAGTGGCCTACAAAACTACTTGCAAAGCATATTTCAAGGTCAGTAAATGTCATAGCCTCTGAAGCCATAGAAAGAATACCAAAATACTACTGTGGCCTAGTAGTAGCTTAAATAATTCAGAGTGAACTTTTCCATAGTCAAAAAAGACCCAAATTCTTGGTAGATCGGTGGTAGATGTTTGGTTAGAGCACAGATAACTGACCAGGGGAACTTATAAAAGACATACCTTATAAAACCATTGCCTTTACCCAGTGGAGAGAGTAGGCAGTTTCCTCTTATAAAGTCTATGCCCACGAGGTCCTAATAGATTTAGGAAAAACAGAGGCCTCAGTGAGTCAAAAAGTATTCCTTACTCAGAACCACAAAATTGGCTTTGTTGTTGTTGTTGTTGTTGTTGTTGTTGTTGTTGTTGTTGTTGTTTTGACCCAGGGTCTTGCTACATAGCTCAGACTCATAGTGATCCTCCTGTTTTAGTCTCCACAGTTCTCGGATTACAGGTGTGTACTACCATTCCTGGTTTTGGGGCTGGCACAGCGTGTCCAGGATTCCAGGGCTGGCACAGCATGTTGTACTAGGGATTGAACCCAGGGTCTTGTGCTTGCCAGGAAGGCACTTAGACCACCGAGCTTTCTCCCCACCCCCACAAAGACTGGCTTTTACAGCATGTGGCACATCTTCCCACCTCAAGAACCGAAGTACTCCTGGTCACCCAGATTTGTTGGCTAATTATATCTCTGTCAGAGCTCTTTGTCTGATGGGTTGGGTATATTAGACATGACATTTTCCCTAGATGGTGTGAGGTATTAAAGGTGATCTTGGCCAAGTGTTATACTTTTTCACACTGATGTCCCCTAGGTTCATGGGAATCTTAGGGCAATGTGCTCATGAGCTTGCCCCAAATCTTGCTGCAAAGCATTTTCCCTCACCTGCCAGCAGCCTGACTTGGCTGAATCTCAGTGTTCCCTGTCCCTGGCTCTGTTTTAGGATGTGTAATTCCCTCTGTGTTTTGAAGCTGGACAGCAGTTGCTTTGGGAAAACAAGAGAAGAGAGGGCTAAGGTCCATGCAGCCTGGGCAGGGGCAGCAGCAGGCAGGTGAGCTGGAAGGTATTTCCCAGGGGTAAGGCTGTCAGCCTGAGTGGCAGTGTTGGGACCTGTACAAGATGGAAATGAGGTCTGAGCCCAAGTGGAGTGAGGGTTGGAATCTAGAGTTGAAGGAAGGGTGCTCCATAGGCTCCCAGGGTTGTCGTGGGTGATGTGATACCTTGTACCATGCCACTCTTTCCAAAACAGCCATCTGTCAAAGTCCTAACCCTCACAACCTCAGAAAGTGACCTTACTTGGACATATAGTTGTTAAATTAGATCAAGAATGTTCCCCCAAAAGACTCATGTATTTAGAGATTAGAGTTTTATTTTATTCATTCATTCATTTATTAATGCATGCATTCAGATAAATAAATTAGGGGCCAGGGAGATGGCTCAGTAGAATAAGCACTTCCCTGGCAAGTGCAAGGGCCTGAGTTCAATCCCTGGTTCTGGAAAAAAAAAAAAGACTCCAGATAAATAAATTATTTTGGCATAGGGTCTTGATCAATATGACATAGGGTCTCACTATGTAGTTCAGAATGTACTCTAACTGGCTTTGTAACCTGAGCTATCCTCAAACTTGTAGTGATCCTCCTGCCTCAACAACTCAAGTGCTAGGATTACAGGTATGCACCCATGCCTGGCTAGAGCTTGGACTTTCAGAATATGACTAGGTCATGGTGTATAGAACACAGACCAAACATGAAACATCAGAAGAAATGGCACCAAGAGGTCCAGGAGGCAGTTTATTACACCAAGGGTCCTCTCTCTGGGATGTCTCCCAAGAGAGTCAGAGCCCACCCAGGGGGGTTTCAGGGATTTTATGAGAAAGGCAATTGGAGAGGTACATAGGCAGATTTCACACATATGATTGGAGGGCTGGGTGACCCCTTGGGTTTCTAAGGGAGGTTTAAAAGGTTCAGGTTATATTGCAAGGCCATCAGTTATACAAAGCATGAGCTAGACAAAGGAAGAAATGTCCTGTTACATTTTAAGTTACATTGCAAGGTCATCGGCTATACAAAATCAGTAAAGACAGGGGTTATACAAAGGAAGATGCTTTCTGTTATCAGGCTTGGCTGGAGCTGTCTGTCTAATTTGGGTGGGCAATCTTGGCAAGCTTTATTTAAAATTTTAATTTCCTTTTCCACAGGAAGTAGTACATTTACCAGGGGATTAACTGTTGAGTGTGCTAATAGAATATGGGGTCTGGTTGGAAGGGGTGATCACTGGGGATGTGGCCTGCAAGGGTTCGCCCCCCTACACCCCAGCTTCTCCCTTCTATCTCTGCTTCCTGCCTGCCAGTACCCGAGCAAGCTTTTCTCTGCTGGACCCTTCAGTCATGACCCTCCTGCCTTGGAGCCAGCTAAGCTAACTGTGGACTGAATTCTTTAAAGTCTTTGAAACAAAATTAGCCTCTCTTCTTTTAAACTGCAGATGCCAGTTTTTGTGCTCCAGTCATGAGAAAGTGACTAAGACAGGAGCGAGAGCAGATGAAGATAGTTAAGATGAGGTTGTATGGGAGAAGGCTTGGCCTCTAGTGCTGTATGGCTGGTGTCCTGAAATGTAAGAGCAGAAGTGTGCATACAGGCCTACACACCAGAGAAAGAACTAAACAACAGTGGAAGCGGAGACTGAACTCCCAGAGGTGCAGAGTGCTTTTTGATCGTTAATTGTGATGATCAACTTGATTGGTTTGAAAAATTCCTAGGAAGCTAATGAAGCACACTTCTGGATATTCTCAGAGATGATTGGCAAGTGAGACGGCAAATGGAGGGGTAGGCCAGTGAATGGAAGGAGCAGGCACTACGGATAAGGGTAGGGACCCTGGTGGGTGAAAGTGAAAGAAGGAGGGAGCCAGTCTGCACACACTTGCTCTTTCTGCTCCTGGCTGCCTGGAGGCAGCAGCTTCCTCCTTCCTGTCATCATGCTTTTCTGCCTCAACCAAGGCATTGAACCCCACAGAGCAAGGGCTGAAACCATCTGACACAGCAAGCCAGAGTAAATCTTTCCTAATGTCAAAACATCATCACAATGATGCAAAGCTGAATAACCCAGAAGTTCTCCCTCATGGTCTCCGAACAGAATCAGCCCTGTCAACACCTTGATCTTAGCTGTTCTGCCTTCAGATCTGTGAGATGCTAAAGGCCCTACTAAGCCCCAGTTCCTGATGCTTTGTTAAAATGGTTTGAGAAACTGGCCCTCAAAGTGATAGCTCCAACCATAGTATCACCACTAGAAACCTTTCGCTAAGTCATTGTGCCCTTTGTCCTTTCTGGAACATCACCAAAAACAGGGCTAATTCCCAAAGAGAACCTCACTACAGTCAAGATTTTTAATGTTTGCCTTTTTTATTCTTTTTCAAGACAAAATTTTGAGTGCATTATACACAGTAGTTTAAAGAGCAAGACAGTATATTTCTGTGTATGTTTAACTTAGAGATTTTATCTAAAAAGAATAAGTTGTACAGAAGAAATTAATTGTCCTATTCTCATCTTTGAAAATGGCTTGAAATATCACATTATAACTACTGTTCATCTTACATGGTTTTATCCGAGCTCTTTTGACCAAACCAGTAAGACTTGACCTAAAATGACCCAACCTTCTTTATAGGATAGCAATCTGATTTTGCCTATCGTTCCTCTGTTTGCTAGATTAATAGTGTGTGTCACAATGATGCACTGGACAGAGCAATTGCCTGGCCAAGAACTTAAAAAAAAATTGGAAGAACTAAATTAAAGTACATTTTCCTCCATTGAAAGAGCTTGCCCTGACAAGGTACATCATTTAAAAATTTCTATCCTGTAAAGAACTAAATTTGTATTTCAAAGAATGACACAAAAGCAAGATCCAAGTGTATATGTATATTTTCAACTCATAATGTGAAACCAATAATAATCATCTCTGGCTGTTCTTATTTAAGCCTGGAAATATATATATTTGGGTGGCAAAATGTCATTTTCTCTGAGATGCTAATTATATGATGATCCTAAGGCCAAGCCTGTAAACAGTCATTTGGTAAGCAACTTGCTGCTTCACAGTGTGAAGAAGCCCTTGCTTCTGGGTAAGACACTCCCAGCAGCCTCCCAGCTCCAATCTGTGCTGTTGATCTGCCATACTTTCTACATTTCCCTTAGTCAGAGTTTATGTTGTCATCAATGATATCCAATTAGCTTCATTTGTCCTGGACTTATTTATAACCTTTCTGATGACAATTCAGAAGGCAAGTCACCCTTGCAGTGACAATATAATTATACCCACTCATAGGTATGGAGTATTGTAATTGTCTAACCTTATATGGCATGAAGATAATGAGGAATTAAAAAAAACTGAAAAAAATATTTTTTTAAAGGTGGATAGAGCCACAAAAGATATCTGCCTACAAATTACTCTAAGTTTTGACTGTTACTGTTGGGGCCAAGAGTTTTTAGAAGACTCTCATAGCAAAACCACAAAGAAGTACAGACAGCCATTAAATCCAGCCATGTAAATAATGTGCAAAGGCCCAAATCTGGACATACCAGCTGTCTTTACAAATGTTTTCCCATTGTCTCTATTTTACTTACAAATACCCGGTCTCCCAAGCTTGTGACCTTGGAATCCTTCATTTGCCTCTGCACGTCCAAGCAGTGCACCTCAAAGTTAGGAGCTCCCAGCCTGGTAAGAAGCCAGAAGCCAAGTCCACAGGATGCACCATGAACCTCAACTCAGAATGCACAGAGACCCACAGGATGACAGACCTGCGATGCCCCTAACTGGCCTGGGAGGCTGGCACAGAGTCTGCTGAGCCTCCCTCTCATTGGGTCTGCATTTCTGGTCACTTACCAAAGAGATGTGGCACTTTACCTCTTCAGGATAAGTAGGGAGATGACATACAAGGGGCACATGGCTGAGGAGAAGGGAACTCCACTAGTGAGCGTCTTTTTGTCACTCTTCCTTTTAGGCTGAAAAGTGAGTTTTATAACAGAAAATAGACTAAAAAGATAATTTAAAAACAGGATTTTGCCTCTATTGAAACACAAGTAACTAAAGAGGACAGTTTTTTGGTGTCTCCTATCCTTGGCTATTCTAGGCACTCAATTAATGCCTGTAAGGGAAAGGGGAAAAAGGAGGGATGAAAGAAAGGAGGAAAAGAGGAAGGGAAGGAAGAACAGAAGGAAAGAGAAAGGGAGGGAGTGAGGGAGGGAGGAAGGGAGGGGTGGAAGGTGTGAATAAGTGAATAAATCTCATAAACCAGTGAGAGCCTGTGATCCTGGGTATGCACATCTGTTTGGAAGACACAAGTGAGGCCCAGAATGGCCATGCCAAAGTCTAGATAGTTGGGAAAGGGCAAGCAGAGGCAAGGCAGAGCATGAGCCAGCCCACGTGCTACCACCTGTCCAGCTCCATCAGGGATGAATAGTTTCATCCCCTATGTGTGGCTCTATCTTCTGTTGGCCACTTAAGTACAGAGGGATGTTATTTATTGGTCTCTTAAAAGCCCACGCTGGCCATGTGCAATACACAGAGAGCATTTGGTGTAGACATCTGATGCCTCAGCTGGGAGCCTCAGAAGTAAACAGGGGATGGCGAGATTGAAATGTTGTTAATGGAATCTGGTCAATGGCTATGGAAAACTGTTGGGAACAGCCATAATGTCACCTGCAAGGCCACAAGGCCTGACCACTAGGCCATAGCCTGTGTTTGTGGGGATGTTAGTACTTTCCCCCCAGCCAGGCTCACTGCTCAGGCCTGTTGCCATGTCATCCACCAGAGCTGAATCTGGGCTCCATGACAGCAGCCCACTTGGGCACAGGAGGCTTTCTTGGCATTGATGGGGAACAAAATTTACTGCCTTTTGCATTATCTCAGCCAAGCCTGTGGGCAGGGATTTTGAGTTATAACCAGCAAGTTCCAGTGCTTTGGGACCCTGGTGCATTGGGGTGCTGTGGGAATTAAGAGTACAAGACCAAAGAGATAGCATCTTCCCTGTAGGTGTGTTCAGGGATCAGGAAGAAATTAGGGCCAATCCTTCCTTGTCATGTGACTTGCCCAGAGACTGTGTGGTGTCACACTACTATAGAGAGACCTCTCTGGCCTCATCATGGTTCAGAGGAGTTTACTTTTGTAATCCCAGGGAAAAGTTACTGCAATTCTAGTAAGTAAATTCCAACCTACCACTTCCAGTGTAACCCACAATGAGAATAAAAAGAAAAACACACATCCACAGTTGTGGGGAGCCAAGGGAATCCCAAATCCAGTCAGAACCATGGCTAACTGAAGCAAAGGCCTTGAGCCAGGCCTGAACCCAGGTTTCATTAATTCATCAAAGAGAGAGTGGCTCAGGAGGAGGATGGTAGGAGTTGTGTGTACAGTGAGCTGGGTCAGGTAGAAAGCACAGCAGCCCCTCTGCAACATGCAGCAAAAACACTAAATTCTGGGGCTGGAGAGATGGCTCAGTGGTCTAAAGCACCTACTTAGAACAAGCTTAGCAAAAGCATCAGGGACCGCGGTTCAATCCCCCAGCACCAC
>NW_004524621.1:1017118-1073711 GCF_000260255.1 Octodon degus | reverse complement strand
CTCTCTCTCTCTCTCTCTCTCTCTCTCTCTCAAATAAATAAATAAATAAAATTTAAAAAAAAAAAACACTAAATTCTGGAAACAGGTAGCCTCTAAGCTTGGAGGAATCTGTGTAACAGTTTGAGGAAGTACCTTATGTTTTTGTTTGATTCCTTCAGCTTTTATGTCTGACATTCCTGCCCTGAGACATCACAGCCTGTTTCTCGAAGCTCAGTCAACAGTACAGCATCTCGTGGCCTAACTCACTACTAGTAGTAGGGAGAGATAGGCGGCTCATCACTGACCTGTCACATTGCTTCACAAGCACCTCAGCTGAACCTATTTGCATTGTCAACTGAGGGGACCAAGTATTATCCTAGCCAGCTCTGCACATACCAATACATGGGAAGAGGTCAAGGTTTAGCCAAACTGGAGACAAATGGTCTTCTTTCAAGGAGAGCCAGCTCTGTGTTCCTCTACACACTGCATTCTCCACTCACCACCACATCCCCACCGTTCCTACCAATGCCACATCTACTATCTTTGTCAACAACATCAGCCCCAACCCCACTCTCACCACTACCTAAGTCACCACCACCAGCATCACCATTACCACCACCTCCTCTAGAGCTGCCATTCCCATCACCATCCACCAGCCCCCACACCCCCACTATCAAACCATCATCCTTTCCTCCACTGTCATCATCAGCATGTCTATCATCACCACCACTACCATCACCATCATCACCATCATCATTGCCATTACCATCTCCTCCATCGCCACCATCATCCCTGCCACCATCATCCCTACCACCACTGCCACTGTGATCACCATCACCATCAACACCATCTTCACCATAGTCATCCTCATCACTATCATCACCAACTCTATCATCACCATCATTACTTTTATAATCATGACTACTACCAACACTCCACATAACTATCGTTTTCAATATCGGAAGCACCACCACAACTACCGTCTCAGCCATCACGGCTACCTTCACCATCACCACCACATTCGTTCACCCACCATCCCTATCACCATGATTACTTAACATTACCTCTCTAAATACCATCCTGACACCAGCATATATTTCCATCTTACTCTCCACTACCAACTATGATCACTAACTACAAAACCACCATCATTACCTTCACCGCTACCACCATGTCATCTCAAATTGGTCAGGAAGTTTTTACTTGTATAGACCGTAATTCTGAATTTAGATTAAGAGTCAGAGAAGGTTTATTCATAGAAACAGGAGAGATCCAACTCACCAACAGATAAAGAGGAGCAAAGTCACATTTCATTTTATAGGTAAATACAGACAATGAAAATGTACCTCATGTTACTATGAAAGGAAGAACTATAGAAGAGTCTTACTTAAAGAAAAGGAAGAAGTCAGACTAATCAAACGGGAGGGCAGAAGAAGTTTCCTTTGGAGGAGAGCTCTGCCTTTCCAAAGAGAACTGGGCATGCAGAGAAGTTAGCAGAGGAGAAGCTGCAGATGATCAGAGAAAGATGTTGTATGAGATTCACTTCCAAGGAGGCCACCTACAAGGAGATGATCTCTGAGGTTCCTGATGTGCTTCTCTTTTAAAAAATTTAATTTAATCTTACTGATGTGCTTTTGGTCAGCCTGATGCTGCTGTTTTATGGTGTAAGGTATGTAAAAGCAAGCCAGAACCAGGCAAGGTGGTGCTCACCTAATATCCCAGCACTCTGGGAGGCTGAGACAGAGTCACAAGTTTGAGCCCAGCACTTAGCAAAATACCATATAAAAATTAAACACAAATTTAAAGGGCTGGGGATACAGAAAAGTGTGAAGGCCATAAGTTTGATTCCCAGTGCTGAAACAACAAAGAAAAGCAAGTTAGAAAGGAGAAGACCTCAGAAGAACATCTCACTGTCAGAAGTGCCACTGTTGATTGAGAGAAGCAGAGTCAGAAGGGTGGTGACCTCGAGGCAGCTTTTACTATTGAAAATCAGATAAAATCAAGGCAGACAAAAATCCTTCTTGAGCCCACAACACCAGAAATCAAGAGAAGATGGCACTCTGAGGTGCTTGGGGAGAGGGTCCTCACCGCAGGAGGAGGCCTTGGGCACAGAGGTTTCCATCTGCAACACCCTGCTGGGGTCCTCAGGAGAGATTTAAGCGATGCCAATGTTGGGCACATCAATGCCACTGCGATGAGTCAGGATCCTGAAGGAAGCAGAACTGCTGTGATGTGGATAAGGTTGATAGATGTACAAGTGGGAGAGAGAGAGGCAAGAATTTGTTTGTTTTAGGGATTGACCTTCAGACTTGTGGGAAGTGGCAAAGCCGTAATTGGCGGGTCAGGCTGTCAGGCTGGAGACCCCAGTCAAAGCTGCAGCTTGAGCCTGAAGGCATCTGGATAGAGGCAGATGTTCTTCTTTTTAAAAAGAAATTAAAGAGGGTGCAAAATAGTATTAAAGCAGAAAAATTACAAATTATGCAGAATTTCACTAAACAAAATAATATGAATTTCACAGTATTTGTTATGTTGCATAGTGTTGTCTTCAGATTGGTTGTTCATATTACCATATATATGCATGAAAAATTAGAAGAAAGAAAAATGTAAAAATATACATGAAAGTTAAAAAGAGAGAAAAAGGAAAAAGAGTTGAAAAAAGACAATACAAATTAAGGCTTAACTTCTCCTTTCCATACACGGTACAGTTGTCTAAGCCATCCTGCTTACATACATAGATATAACTCTTTCCCCCACTATCTCTCCTGTCCTTCTCACCCCAGTAATTTCTTCCTTTTGAACAGGTTCATTCACTTTTCCCAGAATCTACTGTACCCTTCACATTTAATTTTTTCTTTCAGATTTTCACATTAAGGAGACAATATGATGCTTGCACTAGTGGGTCTGATTTAACTGTCTTAAGAGTATGCCCTCTATTTGCATCCATTTACCCATAAAAGCCTAAAGTTTATCCTTTTTAATAGCTCAATAATACTTCATTGTGTAAAAATATCATATCTTCTTTATCAATTCTTCAGTTGATGGGCATTTTGATTGCTTCTAAGATTTAGTTATGACAAATTACGCTGCTATAAACATAGGTAAGCATATATCTCTGTGGTATGAAGCTTTGAGTTCTTCTGCAAAAGTACCCAGGAGAGAAATAGCTGGAATGAATGGGCCTCTAATCCTAGCTTTTTGGGGAATCTCGCCACGGATTTTCATAGTGGTTCGACCAGTCTGCACTCCCACCAAAAGTGCAGAAGTATTCCTTTTTCCCCACAGCCCTTCCAGCATTTGTTATTGGCTGACTTCTTGGTGTTAGTTGTTCTTTCTGGGGTGAGATGGAATCTCAGTATTGTTTTAATTTGCATTTCTCAAATGACCAAGGATGTTGAAGATTTTTTCATATATTTACTTGCATTTGTATTTCTTCATCTAAGAAGTATATCTGCATCTCAGATGCCCATGTTTGGTTTGGGTCTTTGAATTTTGGGGACCTTATTTTTTTTAATCCTTATATGCTCTAGATAGAAGGCCTTTGTCAGAGGAATAGATTGCTATAAATTTTTCCCAGTTCATGGATTTTCTTTTTACTCTGTTGGTAATTTTTTGAAGTGCAGAAACTTCTTAAAAACATGAGATCCTAGTTGTTGATTCTTTGAAGTATTTTCCATGCAATTTTTTTTTGTTCATGAACTCTCTACCTACCCCTATGTCTTTAAGATTTCTATCTACATTTTCTGACAGGAGATACAGTTTTTCTGGTTTTTTTTTAAAGACTCCATTTTATTTTATTTTTTATGTATTTGGTACAGGGTTTCACTATGCAGCTCAGATAGTTTTTCTGCTTTAATGTTTAAACCTTTGATCCATTTTGACTGTACTTTAGTGTATGGTGATGGACACGGGTCTAATTTTAGCCTTCAGGATGTGGAAAGTCAAGTTTTTCCAGCACCTTTTATTGAAGAGACTATCTTTCAGTGAACATGTTTGGCCGTTTTATCAAAGATAAGACAGCTGAGTGTGTTGGTAGTTGTGTCTGCATCTTCTAATCTGTTCCATGATCTTCAGGTCTGTCTTTATTCCAGAACTATGCTGATTTTGTCACAGTAGGTTTATAGCATAATTTCAGGTCAGAGATTGTGATACCTCTTGCCTTTCCTTTGTTGCCCAGGATTGCTTTTGATATTCTGCATCTCTTCTGGGTATAAGTGAATTTTAAGAATGTTTTCTCTAGTTCTGTGAGGTACACAAATGGTATTTTAATCAGGATTGCATTGAATCTGTACAACAATTTTGGGAGTATAGCCATTTTCACAATGTTGGTTCTTCCTATCCAGGAGCAAGGAATATCTTTCCATTTTCTGAAATTCTTTTCATTGTCTTTTCTCAGAGTACTATAATTTTCACTGTATGAATCATTTACTTCTTTTGACAGACTGATTCTTAACTATTTCATTTTTTTAATGTTATAGTGAGAGATGTGGTTTCCCCCATTTCTCTCTTGATGTACTCATTGTGTACAAAAATTCTAATGATTTTTTAGTGTGGACTTTGTATCCTGCTACATTACTGAATTTGGTTATTAAATCTATAGCTCTTTTGGTGGGATTCTTGAAGTTTTCTGTGTAGAGTTTCAGGTCATCTGCAAATGATGATAATTTCACTTCAACTTTTCCAGTCATTATTCCTTTTATTTCTCTCTCTTGTCTAATTGCTCTATCTAAAATTTCCAGAAGTATATTGAATATGAGTGGAAACAGTTGGCATCCTTGTCTTGCTCCTGATTTTAAAGTGAAGGCCTGTAGCTTTTGCCCATTTAGTATGATGTTGGCTGTTGGTTTCTCATAAATGGCTTTTATCAGGTTAAGATATAGATCATCTATTCTAATTCTCTGTAGGATTTTTATCATGAATGAGTAGATTTTGTCAAAAGGTTCTTCTGCATCTATTGAGATGAGCAGGTGGTTTCCATCTTTGGCTCTACTGATGTGGTGTTAAAATTAACTAGCAACTGTTGACTTTGGCTTTGACCTTGGAAGAACAATGGTGCTCAGTTTTGAACTTGAGGTTCAAAATTGTTTGAGTTTAGCTTAAAACATTATGTGTCAGTTACTCTTCTCTCATTGCTGAGACAAGTATCTGAAACTCAAAATTAGGGAAGAAAAAGTTTATTTAGCTCACAGTTACTGGAGGTTTCAGTTCATACTCAGTTGACTCCAAGGCAGATGGCACATGGCAGAGAGCAAACTTTCATGGTGATGACAAAGAGCAAGACAGAAAGAAGCGGCAGCAGCTCAGGCAGCTAGCTAGCAACTCATCCCTCCTTACATGGTAATGCAGATTACCTGCCTCAGGGCAGGTTCAGCATCCACACCCACAGTAATCAATCACAAACTCCAGAAGATGCCTCATGACTGCATGAGGCTTTGGGAGGACACCTATACACAAACCATAATATTCCGACTGTAGATCCCCAAAGATTCATGCACATCCCTTTATGCAAAAGACACTTATTCCATCTCTAAGAGTTTCCAAAGTCCCAACAATTTCAGCATTGCTGAAAAGTCAAAGTCCCAAGTCTCCCCACAAAACTAAAGACAAACTCTTAGCTGTGAGCTCCTGTACATATGAAAAGTTAAACACTTCCAACATTCAGTGGCACAAGACAAATATTACCATTCTAAAAGGTACACACAGCAGAATACCAGGCATTGAGACCAACACAAGTTCAAAATCCAGCAGGGAAAACATTAATTCCGTAGGTACTTGTAGAATATCTGAAGCAATCTGTGGCAAACTGTGAGATCTATGTGGCTCCACCCCTATGGTACTTCTGCTGGTAGCTCCCATGGCTTCTCTCTTAGTCTGGATTTGCTCCCTCCTTGCAATTTCCCTTAGATGATCCACTTTCTTGGCTTTTCCAAACTTCTGGGGTTTTCACTGAATAGACTGCTCACTCACAGCTTAACACATTACCTTCTCAGGGGCACACTGCCTGGCCTCCCAAGCCTTCTTCTGAAATCTAGGTAAAAGTCTTCTTAACTTCAGAACTCCTGCATTCTGCAAGTGTCTAAAACCAATGCCACATGGACGATGCCAAGGTCTGCTTCCAGCTGGAACAGTATCCAGGTTTTCTACTCTCTTGGCTATAGGGGTCAAGTGCCTGGATCACTGAGCACTCTGACCCTGATCTTGAGGAATAAATTCTTCATGCCAGCACCATTCTGGAATGTGGTGTGGCTGCTGCAGCCATTCTGGAACATGGGGCTCTGTGGGTTTCCCCTCAAGGCAAAGTCCCTCTCCCTTGCAATTCTGAGACTGCAAAGGGTGGAGACTTCCTGCCTTCAATAATGCCCTCAGGATGTCCTTTCCATGCTCTCATTCCTCCCTAGTAACAGAGATCTTCTCAGCTTTATCTTTGCAGTCCACAGGTTTATTGGAGCTTCCTTTCTGGCCAAGCTCACACATTTTAAGTCCTCCTGCTGGGCTCTTTGCTCTTAATTCTCAACATAAATCTGGCTAAAGGCCCCCAACTGTCCCAATATTTGGCTGCTTTGAAATATCTTTTGAAAGATTAATCAGTCCACCATGCTTAATCTCAGTCTCAGGCAAAGTGTCTGCACATGAGTAAAATGCAGACAAATTTTTTGCGAAGTCAAAACAGATATCGTTTGGAGTCCAACAACCAGTGAAGTCCTCTTCCCAGCAGAAACCTCCCCAGCTTGGTCTTTACACAGAGTATTTCTATCAGCCTTCTGTTCTTCTGAGCTCTGACCAGAATCTCCCCTACAGAAGAGCCGAAGACATTCCAACTCTTCACTAGTAGGTGAACTCTCCAAACCTTTTCTATTTCTTCCCAGAAGTAATTCCCAAAATTTGTAATCCACAGGGTCAGGTTTAGCCACAGCAATGACCCCACTTCTCTGGTACAAAATTCTGACTCAATTACTCTTTTCTCATTGCTGAGACAAATACCCAACACTCAAAATGAGGGAAGGAAAGGTTTATTTAGCTCACAGGTGCTGGAAGTTTCAGTCCATGCTCAGCTGGCTCCAAGTCAGAGCAGCAAATGGCAGAGAGCAAGCTTTCTTGGGGGTAGCAAAGAGTAAGAGAGAAGGGAGTGGTAGCAGTTCTGGAAACTAGCTAGCCTCTCTCCTCTCCCTACATTGTAATACAAATTACCTGCCCCGGAGCAAGTGCACAATCCACATCCACAGTAATCAATCACAAACTCCAGAGGCCACCCCATGACTGCATGAAAATTTTGGGGGATACCTACACACAAACCACCACATCGTATTTCCTGTACATGACCTATGTTTTTTCTGTGGCAATCTATGCTGGTCTTGGGATGTGTGCATGACTCCATTGCTTGTTCTCCAGGCACAGAGAAGTAGATTTCTATGGCTTTTGGAACTCAGGGTTGCACATCAGCTGCTTTGCTGATAGGTTGTGTGGAGAAAAGATGTCACGACTTGCAGACAGCTGTAGGCACCAGTGTGTGCTTAGATAATGAAGTTTGCTTTCCCTGTGGCATGTGGCCAGCAGCATCCTCCACAGTGGCTGTACTCTCAGCTGGTACCAGAGTAAAGACCACAGAGATGCAGAACAGAGCTCACCATGGAAGCATGGAAAATAAGCCATCCTCATGTTAAGCCACTGAGACTTGAGGATTATTTGCCACTACTACATAACCTAGCCTATCCTAGCAAAATAGCATTTAATAAAAAGAAGGCATTTTGGCTCAATGCTGGGCCATTAACCTTTCATTCCCAAATTATCTTCGTGTTGACATTTAATTATATTGCACAATCTCATCTTTGCCACAATAAGCAATATGGCTAGAAAAAAAATGCAAAGAAATGAAAGAAAGAATAAATTTCCAGGCTTGATTTCAGTGTGGCTCAAAGTAAATTTGAATATTTTATTATTCTGACCCATATATTTGCCTTTGGGATCAAAGTAAATTCCACCCACAGGAGTCAGGCAAATGCCCCAAAATGCAAGGGTCATGCCAGGAAGTGGGGGGCTGCCAGATAGGAATAAGACTTGTCTAGCACACAGCCTCCAGAACAACATGTGCACCCTTAGCCACTGAAGACCCTTACACTAGTTGAATCCTAAGAGTAAGAGAGAAGAGAACAAAAAGCTAGGGGCAGGGCTGGGGAGATACCTCTGGGTCTAAGCACTGGCCTGGCAAGCACAAGGACCTGAGTTCCATCCCTGGTACCACATGCCATGCTGTGCTAGCTCCTGAACCCCAGGCATGCCATACTGCCCCTGAAACTGGGTGTAGTGGTGCACACCTGCGATCCCAGTGCTGGGGAGGCTGAGACAGAAGGATCACTGTGAGCCCAATCTGTGTAGCAAGACCCTTATCAAATAAATAAATAAATAAATAAATAAAATATTTTTTAAAGCTAGGGGCTCTCTTAGCACCTCCATTCTTCTGTTTCAGTATGGAAGAAATGCTACGTGAGCAGCTCTCCTGATCTCTTGATCCCACCTTGCTGGCCCTGCACCCTGCTGGAACGATAGCCCCATAGCTGATGGCTGCCTCTTGTTTATGTTTCATGGCTGACTTGAAGCAACCAAAGTTAGATTTCATTTCTTTCCCCTCCACCCAGGACCAGTGCAAGGCAGGATGCTTGGGTAACAGTCCCAGCTCTTCCCTCACTGACTGTCTCAAACACCAAAAGGGTGAAGGGACAAGCAGTGGTAATAGCGCAGAAGCCACATCCAGTGACATCCCTTTGGTGAGCAACAGAGCTGACTTTGATTCTCTGTCTGTCTAACTCTTCTCAGTGGGTTCACAGCACCTATGAAAGAGGAGTGTTATTTTCAGACCCCTAAAAGTCTCATCCAAGTGCCTCCAACAGAGTGGCCATATGCACCCACGGAAAAGTCAGTATCCGTGATGTAGCAGCTCGCACTGGGAGCACATGACTTGTGCCCAGACCCATGGTCATGTAGCTTCTGCTGGTTTCAGTCACAGACACAGAGAGAGCCCAGGGGAAAAAAAATTCCAGAAGAGTTGCAAGGATAACTGATAACTCTGTGTGTGTGTGTGTGTGTGTGTGTGTGTGTGTGTGTGTGTGTCTGTGTCTGTGTCTATGTCTGTGTTCAGGGTGTGGAGGTTGGTGTTATTCTGTGGAGACCCAGAAATTGGAAAAGTACTTTGCTTCAGGGGAAAAGATAGAGGAAAAAGCAAGAAACATTCAGTCATTATAAACAAGGAGCAGAAACTGTAAAGAGTAAACCCCAGAGATGTTGTGTGGGCATACTTGCTGGAGGAAATGCCTGTCATAACTTTTTGCCTATAATATTTTAAGAGTATTTATAATGTTCATGGCAATATATTCAAATTCTTACAGAAAATCCAGATGTGGGGCCTGCACCTGTAATGTCAACACTATGTTCCCCCCGAGCCTCATGTATTTTGGAAGGTGATTGGACTATACCATGGTAAAACTGACTTGTGTTAGGAGATGCAGCTGGTTAGACAAGATGGGTCCCTTGGGGTGTGACCTCGGGGAGTGTGTCTCCCTGTGAGCTCCTCCTTTCTCTTTGCTTCCTGAGCACCGTGATGTGAGCAGCTATCTTATAACCAGCCCTTTCCAGGGTACTGCCAACCACGCAAGAACTAAGATGAATCACGAGCCAAAAGGAACTCCTCCACAAAGTAGCAGATGTCTGGTGCTCTGCGAGAGATGAGGAAGGTGACTAAAACAGGGAAACTGAGACAAGAGGATTGAAAGACCAGCTTGCAATGTAGCAAGACCATCTCAAAATAAAAAGTTATAAAGCAGAGCTGAGGACATAGCTTAGAGCAAAGGGCCTGGTTAAATGCCAAGTATGACCAAAAACATGGGAAAAAAAGGAAAGCTTATGAAGTCCTCCAGCCTTGCTCACCTACCTTTAACTTCTCATTCCCACTGCTAGTCCTTAGTGAGGTCATATTATTGTTATTCCTCTTGTCTAACTGACCCAAGAAATGACACACAGAAAGGGGACAGAAAGGACTATCCTTCCTGCCTACTTCTCCATTGTGGATCACTTTCCCTAGAAGGAGAGTGAGGTACTTCACAGTGCAGGGCAGAGTGGTTGTGGTCCTCAGCTGTGGCTCATTCCAGTGTCACCTCCTGTCCTAGCATCCTCCATCGGTCCCCAGCTGGGTAGCCCCAATCCCACAGCCTGAGGATGATGAGCTAGATGCAAAGGAACCCAAGAGCATGGAAAGATACATCCCTTTCCCTTGAAGGGTAGGAGGCTATTTTTCAAGGTCAGACTGGGTTCCCTCTAGAGTGGCCAGCTCACTATAGTCTGCTCTACTTGGTCTAGCGGTGAACAGCCTGTACCTCAGGAAACACCTCAGTCCATGGCAAACTGGAATGCTTAGCCATGTTTTGGAAATGCTATGAAAGAGAGAGTCTCTTCTCCAAGGTTCACAGTTAGAGGTGAGCTGTGGTCTTCTGTTGACTGAGCAAGACCGTATCTTAGAGGAAATAAAGAGACAAGCCATGCTAGGTGCACAGATCAGATGTAAAACATCCCCCAAAATGCGCACGCGCGCGCGCGTGTGTGTATGTGTGTGTGTGTGTGTGTGTGTAAGGTGACTGGTTACAGGAGCACTGTCCCCATCAGTGGATTTGTGGTTTGGTGAGTTGAGTAGCTCTATGTGCTGTTAAGAGATGGGGTTTCATTGGAGGTGGTTTATTGAGGGGTGATCTGGAAGAGAACATTCTTGGCTCTGGCTCCTTTCTCTCTTGAATTCTTGGGCCCCATGACACCACAAGCAGGTTTTCTGTTCTAGGCCCTTCCACCACACCCTTTCCTGCCTTTGAGCCAGCAAACGACTGATTGAATCCTCTAAAATCTGTAAGCTGAAATAAACCTCTCTTTTAATTTGTGGGTGTCAGGTATTGTGGCTCAGTGACAGGGGAAGTGACTAAGACACAGGGACAACTTGTTGGGCAGACAGTTCAAGGGTGTGTGGACAAGCTCCTCAGACTGAGTTCAATCAGCAGGAGATGCCCTAGAAAAGACAGAAAGAGAGTGCTTCAGTGGTAGCTATTTCTTCTTCAGTACATATGAGAGGGACACACAAGGCTCTTAGCAGAATGAATAATGAAGCACATGTTCTAGCATTGTGTACCCCTCCTTCTAAGGAGCCCATTACCTCCCATTTTCCTTCCTGAGCCCTGGAGTTGTCTCTCAGTTATGGAACAAAAGAAGCCAACCCCAGCCCAGAGAAAAGGTGCTTCTCCCTCTTCTTCATGCCACAGTGCCCCAGGACGCACTCTCTCCACCTCAGCCTGTATCAGCTCTCTTCCTTCATACCATGGGAATTGACCTCTGCGTCTTTCCTGCAGACTGGTTCTTGGTGCCACCCACATTGCAGGTGTGATACCTGATTTATGGAGCAGGTAAAAGAGGAAAGAGAAGGGCCAGCCAAATAGCTCAGCAGATTAAAGTGCCTGCTGGGGCTTCGATCCCCAGGTCTACCATGCTGGCCCCGTCCCCAAGTTATGCTGAGATGGCTATTGAGACTGGGCGTGGTGATACACACTTGTAATCCCAGCTCTTGGGAGGATGTAAACAGGCAGGTGACTACAAGTCCAATCTAATAGTGAGACCCTGAACACCCTGTAGATTCTTCCCTAAAATACAGGAAAAAAAAAAAGAGGAGAGAGAGAAAAATGTCTATGGCCTACCCGCCTAGTCCCTGCTAGTTTTCCTGAAGATGAATTAAAGGTCCCCTATGAAGGCCAAGTTGAAAGACATGCATATCCATCAGGGCTTTTTTAGAGGAACAGAGCCAGCAGCAGACACGCTATGGCCTATCTCAAGAACTTGGCTTACATGACTGTTGGGTCAGGCTGGCCAGTCTGAAGTCCACAGGGCAGGCAGGTGGCAGGAGACTCTCTGGCAGAGCTGAGGTGAGGCCCTGGGAGGAGGAGTTGAGGAACTTCTTCTCCTCACTGTGTGTGTGTGTGTGTGTGTGTGTGTGTGTGTGTGTGTACACCAAAGAGGCATTTGGCATAAATACTGGCTTCACCCAGAACAAATGACCCAGAGACACCAATAACATCCAAGAACCATCTCAGTCTCAGGAATGACTCCTCCAGGACTGATGCAATGATCAGACCCAGCTGGGAAGGGCAGATAGAAAATTGCTCTTTACAGATGGCTAAAAGAACAACTAGACCCCCAGACTCAAGGGCCATTTCAGTGCAGAGTGATTTCAACTATTTCAAGTAGGCATGAATAGAAACATATAGAACAGACTTAAGTTTGCTTCCTTACTTATCAAAACTCAACTTATTGTCAAGACAACTGTATAATGGGCAATATCTTTAATAGACAGTAAAAAATTGACACAAAGTTCGCCTTTGAAGGCCAAATTGGAGGATCTGCTCACCAAAAAGAATGGTTTGTGCTTATATTGCCTGATCAATTTGTATACTGATATCTTGTAATCTGAGCAACTACTTTAACGATAACAATATGCAGTATATTAACAATCATTAATTTCCTACTATCTTGTTTTGAAATTCTATATCACTGTTATTCTCTCTTTAAAAAAACATTGTGCTGAGTAAGTATGGAATGTATTACAAAACACAAACAGAAAGATGGGCTTATGTCTGTCTGGTATGATAAGGAATATTAAGGCATGCTTTGCTATTGATATTTAATTGATTTATATTTTCTGTTATAAGAATTATTAGATGAAATGAACTTTTCTTTTATGGATCTCATAATACTGACTGCATTTTCCTTCTTATCCATCCTCAGAGGAATCAATATGATAAGTTTTGGTGAGAAACATATCTGACCCATTTCCTATATTTACGTGAGTGAAAATGTACCCAAGAAACTACAATATTTTGTGGAAGGAAGTCAGGCCTTTTCTATCTTTTGGGTGGGTTGTTTGCGTCCATCATACTATACAATGGGTAGGCACCAAGGAATGAAACTGCTGGGACAGGGAAAGTGCAAAGATTTACTTGCTGCCACCAAGTGGCCCAGGTTATACAAAAGGAATTGCCTGTCATTCTGGTCTGCTAAACGCATACTGCTTCTAATGTCATATCAATTACTGCTCTACTCGCTCAAATAAATATTTGTTTATGGAGGCCAAATTGAAAGACAAGAGCATTCACCATGTTTTACTAAAGAAACAGTCAGCAGTACTCCACATCTTGACATTAGATTTGCGTTTTCAACCTGCAGAAGAAACATACACGTGTTGGATGGAGTAAATAAAATATTTCAAAGATGTTCAAGAGAAAATGTAGGGCCAGCCAGATAGCTCAACGGATGAAAGCACCTGCGAGCAGGCATAGGGAGCGGGCGTTCAATCCCCCAGCCTGCCTTGCCAGCCCCACCCTTGGGGCACCCTGAGACAGTAATTGAGACTGGACATGGTGGCACATGCCTGTAATCCCAGCTCTTGGGAGGCTGTAAACAGGCGGAACACTGTGAGTCCGATTAGTAGTGAGACCCTGAGCACCCTGTAGACCCTTCCCTAAAAATGCAAAAAAAAAAAAAAAAAGAAAATGTGAATCTTCCTCCCCACTAGACTACTCCAGTTAATAGCTCATATTTCTTTTGCCACCATCTTTCTGTTTTCCTAAATTATTTATATGTTTTTATTCATATTCTTAGGACTTTTGATTGATTTTCCTAAAATGTTTTTAAAATAATATCTCAAAAAAACTCTCAATCATTAAGTAGATATTGATCTATATTTAATCTTCTTTCTGCATCTATACACACACAGTTAATTTCTCATGAAGGCAATCGTATCACAGGTGCCTAATACTTTTGTGGACTCCTGTCAGTTTTTTGCTTGCCTCTCTCATCCCTATCTGGTCTTCTTCTTCATGTTCATTTGATCATGTATGAATATGCACATAACTGTTTTTTCTGTCGTCCTTATTTTAAATGCAATCATATTGTGCCTATACCCACACACTTTGACTTTTCTCATGCAACAATACTAGGGGGAATCAGCTATCTACAAAGCAACTGCCATTACCTTAATGGGATTTAAATAACTGTACAGAATCCCATAATGCACGTGTACTCTAGTTCATTCTGTCATTCATTCTTGTCTTAATGAACATTGGCCTGATCTTCATGTCATGTCATAGAAGCAAAGCTATTGTAACTACACTTGTACATAGTTCCCTCTGGACCAATCTATTATCACTGAAACATTTTCTCAAGACTGTGTTTGGCAAGGCTATAAGTATCTGGTTCTAATACTTATGGAAATTACTAGGTCATGATCAGAAGACAATGAAGTAATTCAGATTTCCATTGGCTAAATTAAGAGACTCTCTTTCCTCCATAGTATAAAGGCTTTTGCTTCCTAATATTATTTATTTTATAATTGCATCTCATTGTTACTTTAATGACTTGTGAACTGGAATATCTTTCTCTTCATATTTGGTATCCTTTGAACTGTTTTTCCTAGGCACTACCTGTTCATATTATTTATCCAGTTTTCTACAACACCATTTATCTCTTCTTGTCAATCTAAGAACTTATTGAATGTTTATATTGTTTCTATCTCTCTGTCTTCCTAAATTTCTGCCTATGTGTGAGCCCCTCTAGGCCTATCCATCCCCATTGTAGCCACATAAAGGACTTCAGAGCCACCAGCTGACTGTAGCATAACAGTGAGCTTCACTGACTCCACGTGGACCAAAACATTTATTCTAGGCTGAATAAAACTCTCAAGGTATGGAATTAGAGGCAAATAAATGATTATTGCTTGTCATTTATTGTAGTGTGACTTGTTATGCAGCAGAACTGGCTGATACACTTGCACGTTCTTTACTGCTCTTCTTGCCCAAATCACAGTCACCATCCCTAGCCTCTGAATTCTTTTACCAGGATTTGAAGTCCTTACACTAGGGAGACTATATGATACACTGTGGATCTGGTTTATTTCACTTATGAATATATCTTCAAGTGGCATCCACATATATATGAAGGCTTCAAGTTTATTTTTCTTTATAGCTGGGTAATATTACATTATATAAAAATATCACATATTTTTCATCCATTCCTCAGGTGGCCAGCATTTTGGTTGCTTCTGAGATCTGGCTATCACAAATTGCGTTGCTATAAAAATAGGTGCATATATATCACTGTGATATGATGTTTTCAGTTCTTTTGGGAAAATTCCCAGTAGGGGGATAGCTAATTTGAATGGGATTTCAAGGGACAATCACTGTTTTCATTTTTATATAATATTATTAATTTTGCTAAATTTATTTATTATATTTTAATTCCTAAATGGCAAGGCCCTGGCTTTTCTTTTAATTTCTAACACACAAAACATTCATATCATTTTTTAAGGTGGAGGAAGCATTGCTTTATTTGCTGTGCCTTCATCAGAGTTATGGACTTTGGGGGAATAATTCAAAACACTGCCCAAAACCTCACTCACTCACAGTGGAAGAAAGTAATCTTCACAACTTCATGTAGTTTTGCTTCTAAATATTTTAAAGCTCATTATACTATTTAATTAAGAAACTATACCAAAAAAAGATTTTATCTGTGCTGTCTCTCAGTTAGATGATTGTTCAAAAAGAAGGGAGTGATGAATGAAGGCAAGGGACAGAAAAAGGAATATTGTGGGACAGTCCTGCTTCAAGGCGGTGTATGGTTAGATTTTTGGACTTATGTGTAAACATAAGAAGTATATAATTCTTCATGCCTATTTTTTAAAATGTATTCTAATTTTTAAATGTTTTTCATCATATTCTGTAGGGACTTAAAGTTCAACATATCAATACTTGATGAAAAATACCTGTTCCATATTATGCCTAAGGTGTTTGATATTCAGACAGATAGTGAGGTTAAGCTTAACAGCCTAGGTTGTATGGTAATAACAATAAGCTTGTCTTCTGGAGGGTTAACAACCAAAGTTTGCAGACCAAAATTAGAGAAAAAGGAGGGCTGCAAGGAAAGCCAACATTTTGGCCTTAGCCTTCCAAGGTCAATTAAGACTCAGGACATATGAGAACTTGTACTGTAATATCATGTAACTCGGTAGTGTCCCAAATTTTCTGATCAAGGAGATTAAAGTGATTGATGATGTAGAGTGTGCCTAAGGAGAGTCACATGGAGAGAAAACATTCTCTCAGACTTTCACAGAGAGCACATTGGCCAAGCAATGGCCGTGACTCATCCACATGGCTGACACTGACAAAGGTTCTACAATCTGAGGTACAGGATCTCAGGATAAATCCTGAGGGGATTTCACTGACCTTATCAGATCCAAAAGATACAACTATTGTTGCATAGGTCCTGCTTTACCTTGGTCTTAACCATCCAGCAGAAAAGTATAAAAATGAAGCATAAGAAGTAAAGCGATGGTGTTATATTGAGCTGTAGGGAACTCAGGTCAACAATTTCTGACATTGCCAGTGAAGTGGAAGACCCAATACTATTATGGACTACTGGACTCTTTTAGAATATTTTGCTGAGTTAACATACCTATAATATTCAAATAACGGAACTTAACAAAAAAAAGGGGATACAGATGAATGTCCATTTTGTATCTGTTTATTCAAAATGGTTAGGATAGATATATAGTTTACATTCTCTTAATGAATAGAGGATTTATTCTAATAGTGTTTGTAAATAGGATATCATGTCATCATCTTGCACAACAATTAAGCACTAGGAAGAATGTATGCAATGTGTTAATTTTTGAAACTGTCCTACCAATTTGGTTTGAAACTGTCTCATTGCTATTTGTTTCTCAATAAGAAGAAAAAAATTTATGTTTTCCAAATGTATAGCTTCCTAAATGCTGCTTACACCATCATCGTCAAGATTTTACTTTTTATAAAGTTGAACACATGTCAGAGAGATGCATAATGCCAACACCCATGCTACATCTACCCCAGAGGAGCCACAGTGTTATTTATGGTCCTGATGTATAGGAACAAATAAATGAAAATGAAAGAACAAATAAATGATGAAGCACTAATGACTGAAATGCAGCCAACCCATCTTCATCTCTCATAATGCCATTCTGTTCATTTCAATCCAATTACAGACAGAGCGGCAACTCCAGAACAAAAGCAAAAATTGAACTCAATCAATCAGAATTAATTTTACCTAAATGATCTTATAAGATCCACCAATATGGCTCAAGTCTCTGAATCAGACACTGAAGCTGGTGCCCTCCCTGCAGAGAATGCTAATGCTGAGATTCCCATCCCCAGGAGCACTCAGCCCCCTCACCACCCACAGCCCCACTGGAAGCCCATACCTTGAATCCCCTTTGGAAAAATCAGCTTGTCAAATGTCAAGAGTACTGTGACAGGCCCACATGAATCCATTTGGAGCTCTGTCTACTGCTCATTCATATTCAACCAAGCTGGTGGGAGTTCATCAGTAATGGCCACATGTTTCTGTCAGTTCCTGATGCCTCTGGGAAATACAGGCATTCTTAGCAATTGGCTGCCTGATTGCCAAGCAAACAGTCTGGGGTAATTTCTCTGATGAGAGACCTCATTGTTAAGCTAGGACATCTCCAGAAGCATTCCTGCTTAGTCACTGTGGCACTCTACCAGCTTCACACGAACATGTGAACTATTTCCATCACTCTACATTGCTTCTCACATCATGGCTATACATTAGGTGGAAAATTATAGTTACTATTATTTCTTCAACAAAAAGAAAGACCCTCAATAAGAGTCCTCCAGCACACAGGTAAGCAAGGTAGAGGAGCATCAGGCCACATTGCTCTCCATGTGTTCCAGAGAGAAGTCTGAATGCCACAGAAAATTCTTGGCAAGGACAGCTACCCCTTCTGTGGCTCATCACTCACATCCAACCCTGCCTTGAAAGTCAGGTTCTGCTCTCCAGGTTAGAATCCTAAGGGCACCACTTACTAGTTCCAAGACCATGAAGAAATGCCCAAACCCTTGTCCTCACTGTCCTCACTTTTAAAGTGGGATGAGGTAAATTGATGCCTCCCAGGGAGCTCTCAAAATTCTTGTGGGGAAGGATGGTAAGAGGCTGGGGAAATAAAACAAACAGAAAGCTAAGGTTAGGTGGAGCCCTCTCTCCAGATGGAATGAAAGGAACTGATCAGCCATGGTAGCACATTTTTATACATACTCTCAGGAGGTTGACATCAATTTCAACACCTCTGCATAGCAACTTTGTATGGTTTGCTTGAGCACCTGGCATTCTCTGAGCTGGAACAACGTGTTTTCATGGCTTGCCTCAGGAGCTTTTTGTTCTTGGACTGGCCTTGCCTCACTCTGGCACTTGTGGTCAATTTCCAGCTTCAGCTACTCCCTACGGTGGAGAACACCAACTGCATAACGCTGGTGTGAAATTTCAATGTACTTCTTCTTAGCACAGTGGCTGGCATTTTTCAGTCACTATCTTGTCATTGAGATACAATGCCTGACATCCCCAATTTAAAGGAAGAGATACTTATTTTGGTTCACAGTTTACAGTGGTTTCTGGCCCAGCTTTAAGTAAGCTGGCCCCAGGATGGGACAGCAGGCAGAATAAAGGTGTGGTGGAGGAGAGCTGCTCAAAGTATGGTGAACAAGAAACAGAGAAAGTGAAAAGAGGAGCCTGGAAGAGCGATAGATCCTCAGGCCACACCCCTAGCACCTTCCTCTTCAGAACACACTGTTCCTCGTCATAGTAAGTCAGGTATAAGACCCCATGGTCCAGAAGCCCAGCCTATGAGTGTGTAAGGTCTTGCTGGATATCTAGATATTTCCATAACATGGCATGTGATGAATATTCAAGGGATATTAAACTTTTGATTATTGCTGGGATCGTTTGTGTCTAGATGTCTTCCCAAAGCCTCAACAGTCATGGCGGTCAGACTTTCCAGGGATAGCTAAATCTAGAGTCTGTGATTGATTCATGTTCCAATGTTAGGATTAAGGGTGTGAGTGCTACACACCCCTGGGGCAGGTTTCCTCCCTCTCCTTTGTTGCTTCTACTTTCTTCTGCAGCTATCAACTGTTCTCCTCTGTCAACCCACCCTGTTCCTGGAGCCTGCTGATTATGGACTCAAACCTCTACAAACTGTGAGCTAAGTCAACTTTTCCTCCCTTAACTTAGGCATTGAATATTTTGTCTCAGCAATGAGAAAAGTAACTAAAACAATTACCAATAGCATATCAAAGTATTTCACACTGGAACAGTCCACAAATATTACCTTTTCTTTTTCCAGAATAGGGCTTTCACATTTTATTTTGAACAAACAAATACTTGTGAGGTATTTCCCAGGGCTTGATGACATACTATGTTTGTAAAGCAAGATTTTTCTGTACAAGCAACTCGGGCAAGCATGAAGCCTTGACTGCTCTACATGCAGTTATTGAGTTACCAGTTCATGCACTCTAGGAAACAAAAGTACCAACTAGGTACAAGTCAGAGACTTGGGTTCTAGTCTTCACTCAAATAGCAAGTCCTGTGACATCCAGGCACAAAGATGCTCAATTTACTAATTCTAAATAAATTTATGAGCCCAGACAGTTTCAAACTCTCAGAGATCTTTTCTCAAATATATTTTCTACTTAATAATTTTATAACCCATGCTTTAGAGGACTTCTCTGGCATGATTCCTCTACTGTTTCTCATTTCTGGCACATAGAAGGCACAAAATAAACATTTTTAGCCTAAAAACATTGGATTGATAAGTGAAATATTCCCAGATAAAGCAAACTGAGTTGGTTAGTTCTTATTTTATTGGTTAGATATTTGAACAGAAGTTGGTAACTCAACCTGCCTTGTGCTCTCCATACATCAAAAGTGTAAAATAAGGGGCCAGGGAGATGGCTCAGTGGAATAAGTACTTCCCTGGCAAGCGCAAGGGCCTGAGTTCAATCCCTGGTTCTGCCAAAAAAAAAAAAAAAAAGTGTAAAATAATCACGATGACTTCCTAAGCTTACAATACATACAGTGAAATGGATTACAACAGTGGTCATAAAGGTCAAAAATGAACTTTAATATTTTAAGGTACTTCAATTTTTTTAGAAAATACCAGAAGCGGGACCTGCTCTTACTGAGAAGTTTTTTCATGTCAAAAGAAATTACCAACAAAGTGAAAAGGCAACCCACAAATGTGGAAAAAATCATGACAAATAAGTACTCAGACAAAGGTCTGCTCTCTAGAATTTATAAAGAACTAAAAAACACTAGGGCCCCAAAATTTAAAGACCCAATCCAGAAATGGGCATCCGAAATGAACACATGCTTCTCAGAGGAAGAAATTAAAGAAGCAAATAAATATATGAAAAAATGTTCCACATCACTAGCCATCTGTGAAATTTAAATTAAAACCACATTGAGATATCATCTCACCCCAGAAAGAATGGCTATCATAAAGAAATCACCCAACAACAAATGTTGGAGGGGCTGTGGGGAAAAAGGAACCCTTCTCCACTGCTGGGGGGAATGTAGACTGGTGCAACCATTATGGAAATCAGTATGGAGACTCCTTAGAAAAGTTGGACTGGAAATCCCATTTCAATCAGCTATTCCTCTACTGGGAATTTTTCCAGAGGATCTGAAAACATCATATCATAGTGATATATTTGTGCCTATGCTTATAGCAGCACAATTTGTGATAGCCAAATCTTGGAAACAACCAAGATGCCCATCACCTGAGGAATAGTTGAAAAAGATGTGGTATTTGTACACAATGGAGTATTATTCAGCTATTAAGAATGATAAACTGCAAGCGTTTATTGAAGTGGATGCCACTTGAACATATCCTCATAAGTGAAATAAATCAGACACACATGTGCAAATATAGTATAGTTACCCTAGTATAAGAACTCAAAAGAGGAAATACAAATAGAAAGGTATAATACAAGTAAAAGGGAAGCAGGATCTCGAGAACTAACTAATCAAGAGTGGGAAAGGAGAAGAGTTAGGAAACATGACAATGTCAAGACATACAGTTATATGTAGAAGATGGGCAAGGCAATGATCCTGAGAATCTCCAGAAGATTTTTTTAATCTAGCAGTTAATTGGAAAGATTCTCACCCTGACTGACTATATATACTGACATCTGTGAACTAAGCAATTGCACTGCAGATGATAATCTGTAATAGTAGTTTCATGGTTGGAGTGCCTGTCATTCTGGTCTTCTGAATACGGGCTGCTTGTCATGACTTGCCAGTTGCTGCTATGCTGTCTCTCGGGTAGATTGTTGTTCAAAAAGAAGGGTGGTGAATGACAGCAAGAGACAGGAAAAGGAATATTGTGGGACTGTCCTGCTTCATGGTTGTATATGGTGAGATTTTTGGACTTATGTGTAAACATAAGAAGTATATAATTCTTTATGCCTATTTTTACAATATATTCTAATTTTTAAATTTTTTTTATCATATTGTGTAGGGACTTAAAGTTCAACATATCAATTACTGATGAAAAATACCTGTTCCATATTATGCCTAAGATGTTTGATATGCAGACAGATAGTGAGGTTAAGCTTAACAGCCTAAGTTGTATGATAATAACAATAAGCTTGTCTTCTGGAGGGTTAACAACCTAAGTTTGCAGACCAAAATGAGATGAAAAGGAGGGCTGCAAGGAATGCCAACATTTTGACTCTAGCCTTCCAAGGTCAGTTAAGACTCAGGACATAGGAGAACTTATACTGTAACGTCACGTAACTCGGTAGTGTCCCAAATTTTCTGATCAAGGAGATTATGGGGCCAAAAAGGAAAGTGATCAATGATGCAGAGTGTGCCTAAGGAGAGTCACATGGAGAGAAAACATTCTCTCAGACTTTCACAGAGAGCACATTGGCCAAGCAAAGGCCGTGACTCATCCACATGGTTGACACTGACAAACAATCTGAGGTACAGGATCTCAGGATAAATCCTGAGGGGATTTCACTGATCTTATCAGACCCAAGAGCTACAACTCTTGCTGCATAGGTCCTGCTTTACCTTGGTCTTAACCACCCAGCAGAAAAGTATAAAAACGAAATATATGAAGTAAAGCCATGCTATTATGTTGAGCTGTAGGGAACTCAGGTCAACAATTTCTGACATTGCCAGTGAAGTGGAAGACCCAATACTATTATCAACTGCTGAACTCTTTTAGATTATTTTGCTGAGTTAACACACCTATAATATTCAAGTAACGGAACTTAACAAAAAAAGGGGATACAGATTAATGTTCATTTTGTATCTATGTATTCAAAGTGGTTAGGATAGATATATAGTTACATTCTCTTAATGAACAGAATGATTTGTTCTAGTGGTTTTTGTAGATAGGATATCATGTCCGCATCTTGTACAGCAATTAACCACTGGGAGGAATGTATGCAATGTGTTAATTATTGAAACTGTCCTACCAATTTGATTTGAAACCGTCTCATTGCTATTTGTTTATCAATAAAATTATAGAAAAAAGAAAATACCAGAAGCATTAATTATTGTTTGCTTTTAGTAAGCCAAATGTTGTGTTCATCCTTTCATCATAATCACTAAGAGAATGAAAATGGAATATACGACTTCTATAGTGAGTGGAGTGATTGCTCTTGAAAAAGATATGTTCACTTCCTAATTCCTGAATAATAGTTGGATAAAAGATTTTTGTAAATTTAATTAATTTAAGGGTCTTGAGAAAAAATAATATTGGCTCACTGAAAAAGTCCTAAATCCAGTAACAGGTATTCTTACAAGAGACAGAAAAAAGAAGCTGGGGAGATGGCTCAGTTGAATAAGTGCTTCCCTGGCAAGCGCAAAGGCCTGAGTTCAATCCCCAGTTCCACACACAAAAAAAAATAATAATAATAATACTCTCATAACCAGTAGAAGGCAGTACAAAGACAAAGGTGGGGACTGGAGTGAGGGACACAGCCAAAAGGAGTGCCATCAGCCATCTGCAACTGGAAGAAGCAAGGGAGAATTTTCACTACCTAGAGCCTCAGAAGGGAGCTCAGCCCTGCCGATATCTTAACTTCAGAGCTTTGGCATCTAGAAACAAAGGAGAATAAATTTCTGATGTTTCAAGCTATCAACTTTGCAATAATTAATAAAATTAATACAATTTAAAATTTATAATGAACCAAATAATCTAAATTTTGAAAGCATCATTTGTCCTTATCATAGTCACAGAGGTGATAAGTGTCATGCTACAAAACCAACAATGGATCTGTCTTCTGACTATGCAAAGAGCTTCCATACATCAGTAAGATTGTAAGTACACAGCAAAAAAGAAAAGCAGGCATGAAATCT
Organism: Octodon degus; assembly: GCF_000260255.1. Classification (NCBI taxonomy): domain Eukaryota; kingdom Metazoa; phylum Chordata; class Mammalia; order Rodentia; family Octodontidae; genus Octodon; species Octodon degus. The sequence goes on along the minus strand of NW_004524621.1, from coordinate 1,050,461 downwards.
GAACAATGTGTTCCCATGTCATGGGTACATAAAGTAACACAGGGAAACACAAGATAAAACGAAGCTGTGAACCCATCACACCCCCAGGGAAAGGCCAAACTGAATAAGATGGCCTATTCCAAGTGATGGGGAGGCTACAGAGCAGAACACATGCACCACTGATGGGAGTGTTAGTTGATACCGAGACTTCAGGAAAATGGTATTGCTAATTAATGCATATAGTAACACCTGTAACAAAGATATTTCACTCTGTGGTACAGCTCACATGTAGATGTGTGTCCAAACATAACAGGGAACAGAGTATTTCAGCAGCATTAGTCCTATACTACACAACCAGAAACAACCATACTTCCATAAACTGGTAGGGTAATAAAAATTGTGGTACATTACAGACAGTAATAGATATACTCAAGCAGTAAGTAGTAAGCAGTTATAAAAATGTATGAGCTGTAGCTGTGATAACATGGAATCTCAGAATCCTAATGGGTGAGAGAAAGCAGATACAAAAGAAAACACATTCTACATAATTTATTTATGTATCAATGCCAGAGCCAAACTGCCACATTAAGGGATGCATGCTTAAGTGGCAGAAGAATGAATTGCAGCAAGGAAGTGATGGCAGTGGTTGGGATCGCAACGGCAGTGCCTACTGGGTGAGGAGGAGGAGCAGAGGTCAGGAGGGTGGGGGACCAGCCATGGTTGGTATGTCAGCAGGCTCTCTGTCACTGCCACATACAGCTAAGGGAATCAATTTATAAGGTTTATGTTGGCCCACAGACTCAGAGGTTCCATTCTACGGTGGCTTGTTCCCATTGATTTTGGGCCCATGGTAAGATAATACAGCATGACTGGGAGCATGTGGAGGGCAAAGCAACCCACCTGTGCTGGGAAATTAAAAAGACAATTACAGAGGTCCTACTGTGCCCAGTGAACCAAGGCCTCCCTGTAGGCCTGCCCTTGAAAAGTGTTACAGTCTCTCAATACTGCCAAGATGAGATGAAACTTAATATGGGAGTTCTTGGGGAATACTCCATATGCAACTCTAGCAGTTAGTCTTAGTTGCTGTATAGTATATCATTATAACACACATCTCTCTCCTGTACACTTTTTCTATAGTGTGCTACATTTTGCAGCAAAAATAGTTTAAACAATGAAAAAAAATAAAGGAGAAGACTGACATAAACTGCACAGAGGTGAGTGGTTAAATGTTGCTTGGAGTGAATTCTTTGCCCTCTTACTGTTAGTGTAATTCCCTGAAATCAAAGAAGAGACTAGGTGAACATAACACTATGGCATGACTTGAAGCTGGAACCAGAGCACTCTTATGTTAGCAGAGTGGTTCTGACTCAGGAGGAGAGCCATGGCCAAATGGTTGCAAGAAATCTTGAACTACTCATCTCTATGAAATTCTCCCTGAAGTTCATGCTTATAGGATGTGCACGCAAACTCTGCCTTCACCCTGTGGACCATGCAAACATGGAGATTCCAAGTGGTAGAAGTCTGATCTCATGATGTCCTAAGATCACTCTAAAGCCAGGGCTGATTCCTGCTAAGATGGTACATTCTCAATTCAGGAGTTGCAGCCATAGTCAGAAAAGGGTCTTCCATGTGTCATCCAAGGATGACTGTGTGCCAAGGACACATGGCCTTTGAGTTTTCCATGAGTGAGTACCACCTCAGCATTTCTGACCATCTGCACATGCAAACTTCCTCAGATCTAAAAAATTCAGCTTGGCAGAGACGAAAGATTGGAACAACAGCTGTGTCTTGGGCATCTTGCACTTACTCAGGCTGCTACTCTGGAAAGGTGTGGGTGAAGCTGAATCTATAGTGAAATCTGAAACTCTGAAAGGAATCTGGGAACAAAAAGACACAGGACCCTTAAACTCATACCTGAAATTTGAGACATAAGCTCCAGAACATTGTGGTATTGTAACAGCAACTGTGCCCTGAGTCAATTGCCACATGACCACCAACTTGTACTTCTAGGACTTTCCTAGATATAGACTTGTAAGAGCTCTCATTTTCTCAGTGTCAGCTGTGAATCCCACAACTACACATTCACCACCATCTCTGCCTTTGCATTCACTTTTCTAACCAGAGCTCTCAGAAATGTAGAATGAGGAAGGTGCGTCCCAGAATCTTCCCTGAGGGGGTTCAGCACTTGTCACCTGCTATGGTTTGAATGATGGCACCCTCCTTCCCAATTCATGTTCGAATCCAAATCCCTTGGGGAAGAATGAAAAGGTAGGGTCTTTTAGGATGTGGCTAGGTCAGGAGGAATTCTGTCTTGTGACTTAAGGCTCTTATAAGAGGCTTCACAGAGCAGCCCTTCCTTTCTTGCCTTTCATCTAATGTGTCATGTGACACAGAATAGAGGGTATACCAAGGCACCATCTTGGAAATGGAGGCTGGCTCCTCACCAGATGCCAGGTGGCTGAGAGCTTTGCTCTGGACTTCTTAGTCACCAGACCTATCAAAAATAAATTTCTTCTGTTTATATTAGCCAATCTATTGTATTTTATTATAGCAGCAAAAACTAAGTCAGAATCCCCAAAGAAAACAATTAAAGCTCTAAAAGTTGCATGTGAAGGGAAGGCCTGAATGGCTGCCACTGAAGGCTCCCTTCTCTTACGTCTTCATATTTTTTTGAAAAAAAAATTAGGATGATATATCAGGGAAGACAAATAGGAAACTGATAATTCTTAAGGATAAGAGTTGAGTAGGTGGAGGAGATAGATAGAAACAAACTTCTCGATGTGGTCCTTCTGTTCCTCTTGAACTCTCTACCATGTTGGAATAATAACTTTTAAAGAGGAAAGACAATATTTCAAAGAAAATGTGATATTGCTAATGTAAGCAAAAATAAGTAACTAAAAGAATATTTATATTCTAATAGAAGAAAAAGTATCTAGAAGATTACTTGGGTAGAGATTCGGAGCTCCATACTGACTATTGTTAACCAGCCTTTGCTATAATTTTCCCTCTTGTAATCATATTCTCATTTGTCTTAATCACCTTCCTCACCACAGGGAAAAATACTTAACACTTACAATTTAAAAGAGAAGTTTGTCTGTGCTCATGATTTTTAGAGAATTCAGTCCGGGGTCAGCTAACGGCAAGGTAGAAATGGTGTGGTGGGAGCACCCAGAGAAGGGAGCTGCTCACCCAGTGGCGGCCAGAAAGCAGAGCAGGGAGTGATGAGTACCCTCCCGGGCCCCATGGCCCATGCCTGACCAGCCTCCAGCTCCTACAAGCTAGTCACATTCAGCATCTGCATGATCCAATCACCTTCCAAAGTCCCATCTCTGAACCTATGAAATCTTCAGGGGACACTCTAAATCTAAACCATAGCACAGTTCCCAGGCAGATCCAAAATTTACCAAGAATAAATCACCACATTTCTCATGGAACTTGGCTCAGTATCATGAAAAAACTGCTCTTGACCGATACATCATTTTAATGAAGTTTTTTTCTATGTCTGAAACATGTTTCCAAGGCAGCAGGGTATTGGGTTCTTTGGGTCTCTAGTGTGTGGACATATCTCTCGCACTCTTCTGCATTTGACTTTTTTGGGTGAAGATTATAAAATAAGCCTATAAATTATGTTCGTGGGCTGGGGAGATGGCTCAGTGGAATAAGTGCTTCCCTGGCAAGCACAAGGGCCTGAGTTCAATCCCTGGTTCCACAAAAAAAAAAAAAAAATTATGTTCATATTTTAAATATATTTCCTTGTAAACACTAACTGCAACTAGGAACAATAACATGGGCATAAATAATCTCTAAAACTAATGCTTCTTTGTCCCTTCTCCTTTTTCTCTTTTCTGGCCCTAACTTAATTAATTAATCATAGACATGCTTATAGAACATTTTTTCTGTTTTATTAACATTTCTAACCATAGTGTATATTCTAAGGAACTAGTTTATTAAAAATAATTTATAAAACAATTGCTGTGGACAATGACATGAAAGATGATATTTATTGAAAGTTTCACAGCTTCACCCCACTCTCTCCTCCATTCATCTTCTTCCTTTGCCCATTGAAGAATAAATCCCTGGCATTATTGTTTTGAAAAAATATAACTTCCAACTCTTTTTTCATTTAAAGCAGAGCTCTGACAATTTTCTGCTTTTTTTTTTAAAGAAGAAGGAAGGGCAGGGGAGACAGCTCAGCACTTAGGCAAGCATAGGGACCGGGGTTCAATGCCCAGTACCGCTGAGTAGGCAACTGAGTCCAGGCCTGATGGTGCATGACTGTAATGTCAGCACTGGGGAGGCTGAAAGCAGAAAGATCACTATGAGTCCAAGCTGCATAATGAGACCCTGTACAGAATACATACATACATAATAAGTGAATAAATAAATTAAATTAAATGAAGAGAAAGGGAGAATACAAAGAGATTGGATAAACAATATCAAAATGAAGTGTTTTTTGAATTTTTTATTGTCTTTTTGTTTTGTTTTTAATATATTTGGTACAGGGTCTTACTACATAGCTCAGACTCATAGTAATCCTCTGTTTTCAGCCTCCTCAGTGCTAGATTACAGACATGCTTGACCACACCCAGTCTTGCCAGCTCAGTGCAGTATGTGGTGTCACTGAGCTATCTTGTGGGCCCCAAAATGAAGTTAAATAGAAGGAAAAAGTTGTGGCCTTATTACAGCATAGGAGTGCAACTATAGTTTATAACAATGTATTAAATATCTTACAAAGTACGGGGAAAGTTCATGAAAGAAATGATAAATGTTTAAAAAGATGGAAACTCCACTTAACCTCAATTGGTTCATTGCACATCATATATGTGGACCAAATTATCACACTGTGCACTACAAGTATAATTATAATGTTTCAGTTAAAAATCATTTTACAGTAAATGCGGACATTAAATACAATTCATTTAGCTCCCTAGAGATGATAGTTTAATAAATCCTCAAGATTGTCTGTAGCTCTGAACATTAAGCTTGCCCTTCCACTCTTCTGTGTCTAAATCAGAAGCTATAATTAATCCCTAAGAGTACACAAATGCTCTTCCCTGACTGTTGAGTAACCATAATAAATTTCACTTCATACAATGCTTGTTCATTTTTATTTGCTATACTAGGCTAGTTTTGATGTATTATAAAAACATGAAATTCAAAACTAGCATTTATAAGCAGTATAACAAATTTATTTCTTCAAAAACTTGTTATATTTGTGGACAGACTCTTCCCAGCAGCTCTCTAGTTTCATCTCCAACCTGACCTGTGCAGGCTCTCTCCAGGCCCACGCGCTTCCAGAAGGGCCTTTCATCCCATCAGCAGGTGGAGTTTGACACCCTAAAGTGGGGACAGCACCCCAGGAAGCCAGGCCTGAGCTAGGTGAATGCCTGGAAAGCAAGGATCTGAAGCACCATTCCTCCACAGAGGCAAGAAAATGCTGACAACGTGTGCCCAGAATGGTAATTGACGTCTCTGTTCTTCTTCAGACAAAGAGGTTGCAGTTCTAAATAATAAACATAAGCCACATGTAAAGCATTTTAAAATAAAGGAACTAGAAGGCAGTACAGGACATTTTAAACACAGAGTAATGATATTAGATGGCATTTCCAGAGTCCTTTGCATTTCACCATGGATTTAGAAGTCTAACTTGTACAGCAGCTACCTGAGCACAAGACGAGCTTTCTTATCCACAAATACAGATGGAGAATGTTGGGCTTGAGATCCGTGAAGCACCTTTCTCAAGTGTGGGAGACTTGGAAAAGGAGCAAATGGTTAAACTGCTGGGCAAACCCACACAGGCACTGTGAGGAGTGAACAGTTAAACAAGAAGTTAGATTAGGGAAACATGTTATGTCTGACCTTCGTCCTTCTTTTTTCCCTGAGAAAATTTCCTAACCTTGGGACAGTTCCTTGCCCAAACTGCTTTTCTTCTTTTTTCCCTTTGTACTGATATTCTAAATAAAAAGCCTGAGAGTTCTAGGCTTAGGTGCCACTTTTAGGAGCTCCCTGAATGTTGGGTGCTCTTAGCTGGGAGCCTCTGGAAACTTCGTGATTGAGTTAAATACTATTTCCCAGTTTTTTTAATTTTTCACACCACTATGGTCACATACTTCAACACCAACATCACAAAGTTAGTAAACCACTGTGTGGGAGCCATTCATCCTGATGGGTTTTCTCTAGGCTGGAGCCTGGAATAACCCAGAAGTTCTTTCTTCTCTTCCTTTCCTTTCCGTGGTTTTCCTCTGTGACATTTTCTAAAATCCAAGCGAGTGTTAGAAAAAGCTAGGCTCCCCGCTGTTTTTACTGATAGGCCAGGCAGTTGCCTAGGATTTCCCACCACACCATGGTGCTGGCGAGGGCTGCGGCATGAGCAAGCCCAAATTCCCTGGGTGTGTGTCGCAGTCACTCTACGCACTGTCATCAGCTTTTTACTCTTAACATGCAACTCTCCTGACATGCAGCTTCGCTTCTTACCTCTGAGATACATCTGTATATTTATGAATAAAAGCATCATGTCTACAAAATGATAAAAAAAAAAAGCTAGACTCACCAATAAGGAGGAAAGCCATCTATAGGGGGTGGGAGGTGGCAGCTCACCTGCCCTAAGAACAAACCACCTGACAGACCAATATGGAGATACTTAATTTTTTTTTTTTTTTTTTTTTCTGCTTGAATGCCTTCAGGGCACTTTTGCATGGCTGGAGTGTTGTGGGGATCGAACTACAGCAAACTGAGGCTGCCAGCATTGTGGAAGCAGCCACTTAAAGAACTGAGCTAGGGCTGCCCCCCCCCTTTTTTTTTATTTTTATTTTTATTTTTTTTTTTTAATTTTATTTATTTGTGTGTGTGTGTGGCCAGCTCAGCCCACCAGGGGGCGGGCTGGCTGGCATGTGGTGCTGGGGAATTGAACCGTGGTCCCTGTGCTTTGCTGAACTTGTTCTAAGTAGGTGCTTTAGACCACTGAGCCATCTCACCAGCCTGAGATACTTAAATTTGTCAGAAGTAGGAGGAGTCTACAGATATAAGTCCAGACAAAGAGGCAGGCCAGGACAGAATGTAATGAAGATCTGAGGAGGAAGCCCACCAACAGCTCAGTATCTTGGTCCATCTTGTGTTGCTGGAGCAGAATGCTGGACACAAGGTAAGTTTACAAAGCACAGAGATTTATTTGGTGGGGAGAGTCACATGGAGAGAAAAAACATTTTCTCAAGCTTTCCAGAGAGCAAATTGGTCAAGCAATGGCCATGACTCATCCTCATGTCAGACACTGACAAAAGGATGTACAAAAGGTGGTACACGGCTACAGGATAAATCCTGAGAGTACTTGGCTGACCTTATCAGATACAAAAGTTACATTTCTTGGTATATAGGTCTTGCTTTATCTTGGTCTTAACCATCCAGCAGAAAAGTATATAAAGTAAATCCACATTAACACAATGAGCTGCAAAAGGCTCAAGTCAATAACTTCTGAGGATAACCCACTAATATTATAGACTGCTACACAGTGTTAGATTGTTTAGTTGAATTCAAACACCTATAGTATTTAGATGCCAATAGAATATTCACCTCTGACAGGACAAAAAAAATTAAAATTAAAATTAAAAAAAGATACAAAGGAAAGATCATTTTGTATTTATATATTCAAAATAGTTAGGATAAATTTACAGCTACTTTCGCTAACTCAATGAGAAGAAAGAGGTGTACTATTCTGTCCTGTTTGGACAGAATATCCTGTCTGCTTCTTGTACTATGGATAACCACTAAGAAGATAACAATGTACAGCGTATTGACTATCAAAACTGTCCTATTAATCAGCTGTGAAACTATCTCATTCATATTTATTTCTCAATAAAAAATAAATATATAAAAAAGAGACTTATTTGACTCAGGGTTCTGGAGTTTAAAACAGCTAAGAGCCTAAGTGAAGTCTGGTGAGGACCTATGTGTTGCGTCATACCATGGCAGAAGGTAGGGAGGGCAAGAGAGAAAAAGAGGAAAGCAGGAAAAGGGGAACAAGTTCACTTTGGAATACATCCACCCACCTAGCCCATGCACACATCAGTGACCACCCATTTAGGAGTCTGTGGTTGTGCTGGCTTAATCCCTGCTTGTGAGACTCTACCTTCCACCCCTCACACTGGGGATGAAGTTCCCAACACATGAACTTTACAGAGACCATAGCACTAGGGTCAGCAGTTGTTAGGAAGTAACAGACACTGAAATGCCACAAGGAGAGCACCACGGCTTACTGGGCTAAGTGAAGACCTGTGACTCCCATCGCTACCTATACCAGCACACCCCGAATGCAGAAAAGACACAGCTGTGTATGGCTCTTGTGATACTAAAGATTTCACTGTACATCTTGCCACTAAACAGACGTGTCACACCTCAGCTCTAAGAAGCCTACTCTCCTAGGAGCAGAGGTGGAGCAATGTCCTCAAATGGGTTCTGTGGAATGTCACCTTTAGCACTTGGGTCCAAGTCAAGGCCACTCCCTACAAGTGAACTTATTATGCTGAGCTCCAAATTAGCCAAACTCATTGCAAGAAAACAGAGCTAAAGCCAGCTTCTGTGTTTGAGAGTTAGAAAGCAAATGCTGTCTGAACCTCAGGGTGTGGCCTGGTCTGGGAGATGTGCCGGTGACACCTTCCTCAACCCTTCTCATTAAGGGTAATTGCTCCCATTTCCTTGTTCTACTACTCTCCCCTCCAGGGTTCTGTATTCATCCTCTCTTTCCAGTGTGGCTGCTATTAATGAACCCAGGGCCTCTGATTAGCACACACTTGGCAATTCCTTTGGCTTATTATCTTCCATTTTCCTTGGAAGAAGGATGTTTTTAATTCCTCTTCTTTTGCCCTTATTAGATTAAATCTTTCAGCAGTTACTCTCATCTACGATTTGCAAAATTGATCTGGAAACATCGTAATCAATACACAGATGGGTATACAGGCCATTTCTGGTAGTGTCCTCTCTAAATGTGCTCTGGGCTGACACTGGTGACCAGTTTATGGAGAAACCAACAAGCAAGGTCCTGTGTGACTACAGAACAGTTCTTGTTACCTAGAAGATCTCTTGAAGAGATTTCCATGAGCTTGGGGTCTGGGGAAGGAAGAACAGAGACAGTGGGGTTGTGAGAGGATTAAGATGCTATACATACATGCACCGGTGCCCACAGTGAATCGAAGTACTGTGTATCACATCTAATTTTTTTCAATTAGAAAGTATTCCTCAAAAGTCAGCATAACCAACTAGACATTTTTTTCTCCTCCATTTTAAGACAGAAAAGAAAATGACAGGGTGGGCAAGATAGCTCAGCAGACTAAGTGCCTGCTTGAGCAAGCGCAGAGACTGAGGTTCAATCCCCAGCACTGCATGCTGCGCTGACTCTGCCCCTGGGGTGGGCTGAACCAGTGACCAAGTCCAAGCGTGGTTGCACACACTTGTAATCCCAGTTCTGAGGAGATTGAAAGCAAAAGGATCATTACGACTCCAAGCTGCATACTGAGAACTTGTATCAAATACATAAATTTTTTAAAAAAGAAAGAAAATGACAAAACAAGGTGAAACGTTGTATTTTAAGTAAATGTGAGTTTGATGTCATCAATGTCTTAACTATGATCTCCGGACTGTGGTACATACACACAGTGATCCAGGAAAGTGGTCTATATTTTCATTTATTTATTTATTTATTTATTTTGGTACCAGGGATCGAACTCAGGTTCAGGCAGGCACTTAGGCTGCTGAGATATCTCCCCAGCTATATTTATACTTATATAAGAAATATGTATATGTATTCTCTTTCTATAAAGAAGAAAAGATTCTACTTTACTATATTTCCTACTTATAAATTAAAACTGGCAGAGATTCTCACAGTGGTCATTGCTTTGATTTGAATGGTACCCTCCAAAATTTACATTGAATTAATTACCATTGTAATTAGTAACATTATTATTGAGAAAGAGGGGCCCTAAAGAGAGATTTGGCCTCAAAGTTTCCATCTTCCTAAATGAATTAGTACTATTATTGTAAGAATGGGTTCCTGATAAAAAACCAATGAGTTTCTTCTGATTTTCTGGGTCTCCACTTGCTTTCTTGCCTTTTATCCACCTTGTGGTGGATGTAAAAGCCTTCTCCAGATGCAGCAGCATGCCCTTGGGCTTCTCGTCCTCCACAACTATGAGCCACATAAACTATTATTGTTTATAACTTATCCAACGTGTAGTATTCTGAGCCAGCAGGGACAAAAAGACTAGCATTCTCACCAAACACCCAGGAGTTCCTCTGTATTTCTTATGCTCCCATGCCCTTCAGATCACATCCTGTGACTAGGATGTGATCAAATCATGTGGCTAAGATATAGCCAATGAGATTGGCCCCAGGAGTTCTGACTACATTCCTTTTCCACTACTGCACTAAACCAGCAGCCAAGGACAAGATATAGTGAAGGACTGCCTAAGACAAGAGTCTTTTTTAATACTGAGAAATAAGATTGTACATGATAAGAACCTGAGACTTAGAGATGAGTTGTTGCCACGCTGCCTGCCCTACCCCACCACTCTAAGTAATCGTGAAAGCCTCTTGTGTTCCATGAAGGGTGGGAATACGCATTAGGAGTCCTGTTCTATGATGATAGCTCAGTACCAGGGCTTTCAGTCCTACTTAGTTAGATTTCCACATAGTTCAACATTCAATATTTGCACATAACCAGTTAGGTGAATTGGAATCTAAAATTATCTCATTTAAGCAAACCAATGTTCACAAAATGAAAGTGTTTTTAAAAGAAATTCTCAAAAAAATCCTCAAAATATTAACGATGTTCTTCACAGAAACAGAAAACAAAAGTGGTAAAACTCATATAGAACCTCTAAGGCCCAGAATAGCTAAGGCAATCCTGAGAGAGAAAAAATTTTGGAAGTATCACAAACCCGACTTCAAAACATACAACAGAGCTATAGTAACCAAAACTGTGCAGTACCAGGATAAGACAAGATACATAGAACAATATAATACATAAGATAGAGAACCTACAAATTTATCCCATGTACATACAGCCAACATATTATTGACAGAGCCTCCTAAAACTTACAGTGGAGAAAAGAAAATCTGTTTAGTAAAGGGTGCTGAGAAAATTGGATATGCCCATGCATAAGAATGAAGCTAGATTCTTCTCTCTCATCTTACACAAAAGTCACCCCAAAAGTTGTCACAGATCTATGCATAAAAATCATGAAATTCAGCCAGGTGTGGTGGTGTACACCTGTAATAGCATCACAGAGGTTGAGGCAAGAGGATTGCTGCAAGTTTGAGGCCAGCCTCAGCTATAAAGTGAGTTGAAGTTCAGGCTGAACTGCATAGTGAGACCCTGTCGCAAAAAGACCAAAAAAAAAAAAAAAATGAAATTGTCATAAGAAAACATAGAACACACTTAATACATTGGTGAAGGCAATGATTTTTTTAGATAGGACCCTAAAGGCACAGACAACAAAAGTAAAAATTGGAAAATGGAATTATATCCCATTAACTAAGAAGATTTTGTACAGCAAAGGAAATAATCAATGAAATGAAAAAACAATATACAGAGTATGAACAAATATTTGCAAGCTATTGATCTGTCAAGGGATTAATATATACAATATGGTAGAAACTCAGAAAACTAAACACTACCTCCCTCAAATAATCCTACTTAAAATGACCTAATATGAGTCAATACTTCTCCAAAGAAGACATACAAATGGCTTATAAATATATAAAAATGCATAATATTTCTACTCCTCATAGGAATGCAAACCAAAAGCTGCATGAAAGATCATTTGACTCCTGTTAGAATGTCTGTCTTCCCAAATTTTCTGATCAAGGAGATTATGGGGCCAAAGAGGAAAGTGATCAATGATGTAGAGTGTGCCTATGGAGAGAAAACACTCTCTCAGGCTTTCACAGAGAGCACACTGGCCAAGCAATGGCCGTGACTCATCCACATGGCTGACACTGACAAAGGTTCTACAATCTGAGGTACAGGATCTCAGGATAAATCCTGAGGGGACTTCACTGACCTTGTCAGACCCAAAAGCTACAACTCTTGTTGCATAGGTCTTGCTTTATCTTGGTCTTAACCATCCAGCAGAAAAGTATAAAAACAAAGTATAAGAAGTAAATCCATGCTGTTATGTTGAGCTGTAGGGGACTCAGGTCAACAATTTCTGACATTGCCAGTGAAGTGGAAGACCCAATGCTATTATGGACTACTGGACTCTTTTAGAATATTTTGCCGAGTTAACACACCTATAATATTCAAATAATGGAACTGAACAAAAAAGGGGATACAGATGAATGTTCATTTTGTATCTGTGTATTCAAAGTGGTTAGGATAGATATATAGTTACATTCTCTTAATGAATAGAGGGATTTGTTCTAATGGTGTTTGTAAATAGGATATCAAGTCCACATCTTGTACAGCAATTAAACACAAGGAAGAATGTATGCAATGTGTTAATTATTGAAACTGTCCTACCAATTTGGTTTGAAACTGTCTCATTGCTATTTGCTTCTTAATAAAATTATGGGGAAAAAAAGGAAAAAAAGAATGTCTGTGTTCCAGAAGAAAACATATAGCAAATTCTTATTCACTGTTTGTAGGACTGTGAATTAGTATAGCCATCACAAAAAATAAATACGGCAGATTCTTCAAAAACTGTGGAACAGAACTCCCATGTAGCCCACTAGTACACGTCTGGGTAGATTTTCAATGGAGATGAAATCATTATACTGAAGAGATAGCTTCATGCCCATGTGCATGGCAGTTAAGATGTGAAAGCACCAAGATGCCCAGCAAGAGATGAATGGATAAGAGAAAATGTGTTATATGTACACAGCAGCACATTGTTCAGGAATAAAGAGAGAAGATTCTGCCATTTGCAGCAACAAGGATGGAAGTGGAAGACAATATGCTAAGTGAAATAAGCCGAGACAGAAAGACAAATACCACATGCTGTCACTCATTTGTAGAAGCCGAAAAGTTGATCTCATACAAGGGAGTGGAATAGTGGTCACTAGAGATGGTGAAGACCAATAAAGAGAGGAATGTTAAGAAGAAATATAAGGAGCTTTAAGATAAAGTAAGAGAGGAGGAATATGCACAGTACAGTAATTACTCATTACAACTATATATATTTCAAAATAACTAGAAAAGTACAAAATTCCCAATATATGAAAATTACTAGTATTTGAGAAAATAGAAGTACTTGTAATACTAGTGGTCATCACACAGTGTAGACATGTAACAAATTATCACACTGTACCCTACAAAGATATACAAATATTGTGCTTCAATAAAAATTTTAAAAGTTGAAAAACCAACCTGTGGATTGAAAATGACTTAAAGATGGCATCACAACAAAACCACCACAAACAACAGGTAACGTATCTAACCACGTTACAACAGTCACAGTTCATCTCAACTGAGATTAAAGCTGTATTAAAAAATGCAGTATTATGAAGAAGCCAGCTGATGCATATTCTTTTGTTGGGCTAGGGTTGCTGGGGATCCAGCAAGGGGCTCCTTGGGCATGCTAGGCAACTCCTGCACCACCAGGCTGTAACCCCACTGTATTCTTTCACTTCACAGTTACTTTTTAAGTGCCTTCAACCAGCCAGGTACAATGTAAGTAGTGAGGGTAGAACAGTAGGCAGATCACAGCCCCACTTACACACAGAGGCAAAATGCACATCTGGACATCAGCAAGGTCAGGGTGACATTGCTAGGGATAGACAAAGCAGGGTTCGGTGGAGTGCTGAGAAAACACTCCCCAACATAGAGATAACTGAGAAGACCCAAAGGAATGAAGGTGTCTTAGAAACACTCCAGGGCGAGGGCACCAAGGCAAAGACTATGCCAGGGCCAAGGGGTGGCGTAGGAGCACCTTCACTCAGCAATATGAGAGAAGCCAGCAATGGGTAAGAGAGAAATCTGGGTGACTCAGCCTGGGACAGGGGTCTAGTGAAGAAAGGTGGCCGAAGGGACTGTGAGGACACTGGCTTTCACCGTGACAAAAGAATAAGGCTCTGGAGAATCTGTACCATGGAAATGACAGGCTGTCACTTGACATTTTGCTGAGAACCTGCAAAAGTAGAAGCTGGGATCACACAGTGATTGCATTGTCAGTAGAGACGAAAGCTTGCTGTCTTTAGATCATCAAAGTCATTCTAGGTATGTAACGGAGCCTCAAGCTAGTGATAATTCATGTACTAGCATCACTGAAACACTACAATTCTGAAACATTTAAAAACCACAATCTAAAAGCCTCTGCTTTTCTCTTAACTTTAAATTAGAGTAAGATTTTACTCAACACTTTTAAAAATTCCACTAAGTGCAATAATTGCTTAGAAGTTCCTCTGATGTCTCTTATTCAGTAGTAAACCCCTCATTCACTCCTTCTGGGAAAAATGGCCAAATTGATACACATAAAATTATTCATTGACAAATTAAAATGTTTTCTTTTGTCAGTCAACATCAAAGAATATCAGAATAAAGTTCTCAATAAAGAGTATGAGAATATGTATTACTTGCCAGGTCTCTTCCTGTAAAGAGATGGATAATGCATTATGTATTTTATGAGCCACCAAGAAGATCTATTGGAGAAGACATTGTCATAAGAGTGCATTTTGAAATAAAAACAAGATTTGATCAGAAAACTATGTAGCAGAACCCCCAGTGGAGAGGCTGCTTTGAAAGGAATTCTAAAAAAGAATAGTTCCTAAGTGAAGACATCAGGAATTCATGCTTTCAAAAGTGATTTATTGCTTCAAAGATGAATTATATTCATAAAGCGAAGATCTGTCTCCTTGTTATTGATTTCAGCATTACAAATTACTATGCTTAGTAGCTTATAATACCACACATTTATGATCTCTAAGTTTCTGGGGACTCCAAGTCCAGGAATGGCTCACCTGTATCTTACACATTAGAGCATCTCTAAAGGAAACAATCAGACAGGAGCTACAGCTGGGGTCTCATCTGAGGCCTGACTGGGAGAGATCTTTTTCTGATTTTGTAGGATTGTTGGCAGAACTCAGTTTTTCACTGGATGTTGGGTTGAGGGCTCAGCCCTGTACTGACTGCTGGGCTAGAGGTCATCTTTCATTCCTAGCAACATGGCTTCTCAATATGGCTGCAGGATCCATCAACACGTGCAAGCCAGAGAGCCTACCGGCAGAATGGCTGTTTTATTCTTACATGATGCAGTCATAAATGGAACATTTTATCACTTTTTCTACATTCTATTGGGTAGAAGTCACATATCCACTCAGAGCCAAGCAGAAAACATTAATTACATAGGCCTGTGAATTCCAAGAGGTACCTGGGTCCTGGGGCACCTTAATAGGTGTTTGCAATAACATATAGAATATGGTAGAAACTGTGTAATACTTTGTAATGATTATGGAATGATCAGGAAAACTTGGAGATACATAAGAATAGAGGTTGGTAAGAGCTTCAATGGCTCTTGTATGACAAATTACTTAAACAAAGTATCAAAACAAAAAAGAAAAACAAGTGTGCTCCCCTTAGAGAATGACAAATATTCCAGAAAAGTGAATGACAATGATGTATTACCTCAGAAATATTTTTGAAAAGTTAATTTTCTCTTTCAAAATCAAAGTGATGTTTTAATAATTTAAAAATGACTGGTGTCAGTTCAAGCTGTCATGACAGAAGGCCATGGTGTGGGCGGCTTGAGCAGCAAACTCATTTCCCATAGTGCTAGAGGGCAGAAAGATCAAGACACTGGCAGCCCTGGCAATGGGCAGACCCAATTCCTGGATTTCAGACCAGAGTGTTCTTGTGTCAGTGTGAGGCCAAAAGAAATTACTCTTTCTCCTGTCTATTTTTAGAAAGGCACTGATTCCAACCACCTCCTAAAAGGCCCTTCTTGTAATACTCCTAATGAGGAATTAGGATTGTAGCATATGAATTTTGAGTAGGGCACAAGCATTCAAACCATAATTTCACTACATGTGGAGAAAACATTAAAATGAGTGTTTAAAAATGTTTCCATTTTTTTCCTTAAAATGATATAAATGTGTCACCTTTGAAAACTCTAAGGTCTGCAGGGAAAATAAATGAAGATATTTGTCAGGATCACATATTATAAATTGAGTATAGATGATGTCTAAGGCCCTCCTTTTCCTGCCCTTTGAGCCAGATTGGATGGAGGAAACTTCACACTTTCTTCTGGTCACAGCAAAAGCCCTACAGCTGGTGATGCTGTGGCCCTCACAGAAGAAGATAAGACCAGTGAGGACAACAAGGAGCTTTCAGGCAATATAGTAGCAGTAGTAAAAAGCTTCACCCAGGGAAATTACAGTTTCCACATTGCCCTCTTGACTCATCCTTGCAGGAATGCATTGCTCCTCTTACTAGCCCACAGCTGGGACCTTTGCTATTCCCAGTATCACTCGCTACCCCTCCCCATGTACTGCCTCATACAACAGTGGTAACTGCAGAATCTTGGTCTTTTTCCATGCTGGGCATTGACCTACCAACCCCCTTTTCATGCATTGCTGAATTGTTCGTCTCTTATTTCATCCTTTTGTTGTACCCCTCTTGGACAGATCACCAATAGATATTTAGTAAGTTTTGAATCAATTTGGGGTGTGTGTGTGTGTGTGTGTGTGTGTGTGTGTAATTTATCTTTCAGGTATGATTTTTAGGAACAGCTGATCTCTTTCCTCTCTCTAAAGAAACCCATAGCAAGAAAGACACACACACACACACACACACACACACACACACACACACACACACCTGGTCCCTAATATGTCATAGTTGACAACTAAGTTTGACCTATAAGTCCACAGTTGGCTGCTTAGTACATCAAAGCTAAGGACAGAGCCAGACTTGGGGAGTCAGAGCCATCCTAAAGCCCCCATGGAGGGGACCTAGCAGCCTGCCTGTTCATGGGGCCACCCTGGGTTACCCTGTAAGTGTGCCTATTTAGTCCCCACCAAGTTCAAGGGTCTTGCAACAGGAAGTAAATTTGCTCTTGAACTTAACTATGATTCCACTTAGTTTCAAAGTATGTTAAATTAGTTCTAGTTCATGCTACAGTATGATTTGTCCTTTTCATAATGAAAAAGTGAATTGGCTAAGGACCTATGTGAGGAGAGTGACTGAGAGGGCAGAACTACCAGCATGGCTCTTTCATGAATTTCCTCTTGAAGAACAAACAGAACTGACTAATTAGACATCAAGCCATACTCTGGTATCCACAACTGGATGAGCGAGTGATTGGTCCCGGGCCATCCTTCCTCCTCATCTGTTTCCCAGAGGCCTCAAGGTCACAATGACCTATAGTATATTACAAGTGCGACTCATTGTCCACTGCTTCTTTCCTTTCTTTCCTCAGTGCTCAGTGTTTGCGCTGTCTAAAGAAAAGACGTCTCTTGATCAAATGTTCAGTAACTACAAGGTTAAAAGTAAGTGAGTAGATTTTCTAGCTGTGAGGCTGCAGAGCGTTTGATGGGCAAATTCACCTAGTGACTCTCTAGGGATAAGCAGTAGACAGCCTATTTAGAGTTGGTTGGCAATGGGTTGTCATGGAACTTGAAATGCCTTTTCTTAATAGACCAGTACCTGAGTGTGATTTCTGCTGATATTACAGTGCAAGAGGTTTATTTGGGAAATTATTGGAGAAAGTGTCAATAAGGGACTGAAGAGGATATATAGGGAAGGGAAAGGAGACAGTAAGGGGTAAGTTGGCAGGCAAATCACCCTCCTGTTCTTGCTGGGGAACTAAGAGCCAGGGTGGAACAGGGACCTCTAGGGATGGAGGGACAACATGCGAACAGTGGTGAAATTTTGGATGGATGTGGCCATGAGAGATAACGCAGGGATTCATAGAAGAATAACATCCTGTGGAAAAAAAGTACTCACACTGGCTGGAAAATGGACTGAAAAATTGAAACTCAGTTTTAATGCTGACAAGGATTTTGATCAAGCTCAGGAAAAGGCAAGAAAGTTGAAGGAAAGTTGTAGACCTACTTGGAAAACAGAATATCTCCAGCTTTTCCCATGAACCTAATGAAGATTAAAAGTCCAGAGTGTTCTTATTACAGAGCAATGGGAAAAAGTTAATCATCAACAAAAACAAACACTTGACAATATCTGGATTCTGAAGATGTTTCAAGAAGAGAATGAAACAGATAAATCCCTTCCAAGAGCCCCACATAGGGTGGTGTCTGGAGGACATCAGAGAGATGTGGCACAAGTTAATGCAGGGATTTGAGACATTCCTGAGAGCTCCTTCCATGAAGATATGAGAAGACACAGAAGGAACAATGGTCACTTTGCTGCCATGGCAGTCTCAGTCTAAGACTGCTGTTAGGAGGCTTCAAGGGGCAAAAGATGAAAGTGTACCTACTGCAAAACAACAAGATCAGTATAAACACTGCTTTGGTGTACAGCAGCAGCTGCACACACTAGCACATAGGTAGCAATGGAGGGCCATCCTGAGGGAAAGAGCAGAAGAAAGTGATGGAAGATGGGGTCTCCAGAGCTTGCTGAGGTTTGGCAGCAGGGAAGAGAGACCAGGAAGCAAAGGGTTGGATTGGGCAAAATCTGGGTCAAGCCAATAGGCAATCTTCAAGTCAAAGTCATCTGTGAGAAGCATCCCACTTCCTGCTGACATGGACGTGCATTAACACTTGGCCATCAGCTGGGAACCACCTGCAAAAAGCATGGCCCCCTGCATAAGCACAGGTATCAACTCTACTCTGAGCAACAGGAGATAAAGCAGTCACCTTCATGGTCACCACACAGGAGGTGTGATTGACATATACAATAAATGTTTCAATTTTTAAAGTTTTATTACATTAAAAGATACATTAATGCACACATTAATTGACATTTATCCTTTCCACATCAAACTCCCCTTTCTGGAAACACACTTAGCTTACCACCCTTTTCACTTCCTAAAACAGTTTAGAAGTTTTCTTTTGTGACTGTCTTTATGAGGTATGATCAAAAGGATGGAGGATGTTGCTGTCAGTTTCCATCCAATGGAAAGGCCAGCTCATAAAAACACTGACAGGTCCTCATCCACTTTTACTCATGGAACATGGTTTCATACAACTCATGGCCATTTTCCAAAGTCAAAATGAACATGAGAAGTAATATTTTCAATCAATTGAGGACTTGAAGACAGCAACAACATTACGACTAAAGGTACTGACTAAAGAAGACTTCCAAAACTGCCTCAGAAAATAGCAAGACGGCTGAGACAAGTGTGTTTGAAGCAAGTGGGATTATTCAGAAGGGGATTAATGGAACTGTGTCTTTGTATGGTAATAAATTGTTAACATTCACCACAGCTTGTCATCACAGCTCCTGCATCATGCTTACCTTGGGCAAGACTGATAATTCCTCATGATATGGATGTTTTAAGTGATTTTATAACTGAAAGTATGAACTAGGATTTTTTTCTCATAGTGAAAGTGTAGAATTTATTTCAATTCTGTTGTGACCTTGTTCCTCAATCCTAATATAATTTTTAAAAATTATGTAGCATTCTTAGGTGGGTATTGTTCTGTTTGTTTTATTTACCTGCTTGCAATGCTTCTTGTAAATGTTTGTTTTCTAAATCAGCATTGCCCAAGTGACTATTCTGAGATTGTGGTAGAATGCCACATCTGTGTTGCTCAGTGCAGTGGACACAGGTCACACGTGGCTAATGAGGAGCTGAAATGTGGCTAGTGCCATGGAAGCAGATTTTCATTTTATTTAATTTTAATTAATTTTCATTAACTTTTAAATGACTGTATGAGGCATCTGGTTATTGTTCTTGAAGATGTAACTTTTAGATTGACCTAGGAGGCAGCCAGAGCCAGTAAATCCTCAGAAAATTCAGAAATGTCTCTCATTACATTAGGGAGCAAACACAGATCTGAGTTCAAGCTCACTGCCTCACATGCCAATGCCTCAAGAGAAAATCCCCCTCTTAGCTATAAACTCAGAAGAATTAGGCTTGGAAGACTGAGTAGAATAACTGTCACGGAGTTAGCCAAGCCTCAGTTAACATGATCAGCATGGTCCCTTCCTACAGCCCAGATGCCCAGGAATTCCAGTGATTAAAGTCATGTAAATCTACATTAAGAATTGTGGGCTGGCAAAATAGCTCAGTGGACTAAGTGCCTACTTAGGCAAGTGCAGGGACTGACATTCGACCCCTAGCACTACATGGTTTGCTGGACCCGCCCTCAGCCATGCTGAGCTGGCCACCAAGACCAGGCACGGTGGTGCAAGGCTGTAATCTCAGTGTTGGGAGCTGAAAACAGGACCACTATGAGTCTGAGCTGCATAGCAAGACCCTGTACCACATACATTAGAAAAATAAAAAAAGAATCCATATTATACAATGCGAACTTTTCACCAAGTGAAGGACTTGAATAGACATTTCTCTAGATGTTCAAATGGCCACTCAGTATCTGAAGAGAAGCTGAACATCCTAACTACCAGTGAAATGCAAATCAAAATCACACTGAAATACCACTTCTCACCCATGAAGATGGCTGTGATTTAAAAGGAAAATAAGTGTCAACAAGGTTGCAAAACAATTGGCATCTGCTGTCGTTTGGACGTGGCTTGAGAATGTCACCCAAAGATTCATGTGGTGGGAGATGGGCTTTCCATGTGGCAATCTGGAAGGTGGCAGGAAGTTTAAAATGTGGGATATAGAGGAAGGTCACCAACTGGCCTCTCTCGTGTTCTGGCTTCCCAGCTCAAAAGTAGTAACTCCATCACATGTACTGCCCCCATGACACAAAGCAGCCAGAGTAGTCTTTGCAAGAACTAGTGATATCTGGTTGGAACTTCCAACCTTCAAAACTGTGAGCTGAAAAGACTTCTTGTCCTTTACGAAGGGCCCAGCCTCAAGTACTTTGTTATGATAATAGAAAACAGAGTAAGAAAGCCCTTGTATGCAGTGTTGGTAGGATTTTATGACATAGCTATTATGAAAGACAGTTTGGGGATTCTTCACAAAGCTAGACATAGAATTGTGTATGATCTGGTGACTCCACTTCTAAATATATACCCAACAAACCAAACTGATCACAGCAGCATTGTTCCCAATAGCCAAAAGCAACTTGCATCTGCCTATGGGCAAAAGAAACAAGTCAACTGAAGCCATTGGAAGAGATTTATATGCCATGTAGTTGATTAAGTGCTATAAAAAAGATTAGGACAGAATTATTGCCCCTAATAAATAAAGATAAAACAACAGTGGCACACCTAATCTGCTCCGTTCTGCTCCGTATCTTTCAAATCATTCACACCTTGTCACCTAAGCAATTTGTGTTGCTAATGGCAAAAGCTTTTTCCTGCCAGTGGGCACAGAATATTGTGGCTCGGGAAAGGAAGTCCTCGCATAGGGTAATGTAGTGCTCTTGTTTTTGAAAGAATATATGCTTCTCAGGAATCTGTATAGAAGTGCGAAGGTGGCAGTACTTTGTAGAGCTGTGGAGGTGTTTAAATCAGCGGGAAAAATAGGACATGATTTATAGTGAAAAGATTTACATCACCATAAAATTTCTTACTCTATAAAACATACTTCACATATATGTCCCTTTTATTCCAAATGACACCTTCCCATTCTTGTGCACCCAAAAATGCTAACCCTCAATCTGAGGGGTGAATTTTTAGGGGTGTTTGTGGATTTCTTCTGTGTGCTGTCTGAAAGGTTCAGCACTATGTGAACACGGGTGGAAAGGTGAACAGTGCACTCCATCACTTAGTGCTTCATATTAATGGAAAGGCCTGGAATGAGACATCCGTGTATGTCTTAGGAAGTTTGTTTTATTTTGAAATGAAGTCATTTGCAATCATTGTAGGTAATTAGTAAGTCCAAACACCACAGGAGACAGTTTTTTTTTTTTCCATTTCACATTTGTTCAAGCTTTGCAGGCTCAGTTCATTAGCAGTTTCATGCACCTGAAGCCACCAGTGACCAGGGACACGACCCAACAAATCACCGCTGATGCTGCTACAAAGCTCTGAAAGAAATTAAATCCTATCTAAATACAAGGAGGAAAATGAAGTTGGTGACCTCTGTGGCACGTTCTGGAAGTTGTTTGATGGTGTTCTGTTTGAGATTTTAATCATGGAGGCAAGAAGCTCTGTGTCCTCGGCAGCCAGTCCACCCTCCTTCCGTGGGTACCCCAAAGAATCTACTGGCTCAAGAACAATGGCCGATGGACCTAAAAAAAAGCATATTGACAGCTCTTGAGGTCTTGTTAATATACAGTGTAAATTGTTATGGGGACTTAGGGACTGACAGTCTACATTAGCAAGCCCACGCATTTGGTCAGACACAACTGGACCCAGGATGCAGCACTACCATCATGGCCCTTGCCCACTTTTGTCTTTGGCTTGTTGCCCTTCAAAGTCAGCCTGTCCTCCATGGGGGCCCACTCCATACAGATGTGCTTCCTTTCTGCTTAGCAACCCTAAAGAGGCCCGGTGAATATCCTGTGGGTAGCTCTGATAAGGTCCCATGGACCATGTGTCATTTCCAGGCAATCACTAGTGCTGGGGTGTCTCACCCTTCTGTCCATGCCAACTAGGTCAAGTCATACTTAAAGCTGCATGCTCTAGCAGTAGAAAAAGAATAGAAGAAAGAAAAATAATGTGGTTCCTGGAAAAGAATGGGGAGAGTGGGACAAGAAATATGGGAGATAACCATCATAGCCCAAATCCAAAGCTTAGGAGTAGCATACTTGGGCTGAGGAAGTGGGTTGGTGGTACAAGTGCCTGCGTGACAAGTGCAAGGATTTAAGTTTGGTCCCTGGCACAACATGCTATGCAGACTCTGGAACCCTAGGTGTGCCGTGCTGGCCACCAAAACCAGGCATAGTGATGTACTGAGAAGGCTGAGACAGGAGTTTCACTATGAGTTTGAACTATGTAGCAGAGACCCTGTAGCAAATTAATTAATTAAGAATAGCAAACTTGAGGGTAGGGAAGGCAAGAAATGGAGACAGAGAGGAAAACACACAGCAAGCAAAGCACTTAATGAGTAGCTAGTAGGGGGATGTTGCTGTTTCTTGTCTGCCTGTCCCACTCCTTTGTCACATACAATTCACTGGGCCCATGCACATCGCCTTTGCCTGGCCTTGAGCCTTCTCTGGCAGGAGTGGACTTTTATCATCACTGAGCACTTCACACAGATAGCCCTTGGTAAATGCTCAAAAAGAATTTCAAAATGAATTGTTTTACTAAATCAATTATGAAATCTGAGTCAGTCTCCAAAAACATACTATGTAGTGAAAAAGATCACATGGCTTAGAGGAGAAGAGATAGCATCTTGGACAACTAATACCAGTTTCATCACTTGGGGAAATTACTTCTATTATCTTCTGCTTTCTTGTCTGTAAGAATTTATAGATTCTATATAAAGTGCCTGGAAGACAACAGTCACTGAATCATTTTGGCCCTATTGGGCAACCATGGACACTTACTATGACTACCTTCCCAAGCTACTTCAAGATCCAAGATAGTAGCCAAGAGACCTTGACCACTCATGTCACTCAGTGATAGGATTCCACCACTGAAAGGTGGATGCTATAATAAGGAACTAAGAATCAGGCCAGAAAGAGCAGGTTTCCTTGTTCCTCCTTCTCTGTCTGTTCCTCATTCCATTATTTTATATTTCTTCATGGAATCAAAAGATTAGACAAGCAGCCTAACTCTCACTTTCTCAACTTGGACCACAGAATCCACAAAATAATCTAACACTGGCAAAAGAGAAATTATCCATTAGGCATCTTTCAATTGGAAGAGCACTCTAATTCATGAATTTAGGAATATTGTCAGCGTGTTTCTTTTGTTCTCTTTTGCTCTCCGGTTATGCTACCAAAAGGCCCTCTGACAACCTATTATAGAAAATTCTATCATACTTCCAGAAGAAGTTTCTTTCCTCTGTACCAGTTTTTCAAGCCTCTTTTAAAGTGGGCAGTTATAGGAACCAAGAAAATAATAAGAAAGAGAAATTTGACAACTATGAGTCAACTCTGAGAGAAAATATCAGTGAAAACAATTGGTGGATTAAACTGGCTGGACACTTCAGCTCACAAAACAAACCTCATTATTCCATTTATGTATGACTCATATGTCAGTGCTGGTCTCTTCCAGGTCTCTTATAATCTGTAATTACTTCCTGGCTATATTTTACCCCACTCCCCTGGTCTATTAATTCAGTCTCATCCTCATAGCTATTTTACTTCTATTACCTTTGCATGATTTCATGCCCCTACTTCCTCATGCCTATTGTTTTCATTTTTTCCAATTATTTTTGTGCTTTTTCTGTGTGAGTCAAATAACTAGTATAATTAACAGGAAATTAAGCTTTGTTTATCAAGACCCTGATTACTGAACATCTGAAGATGTCCAGAACTTCAGTAGGTAAGTGTTCATTATGCTTTTATGGAGGGAAGTGCTGCCGTGGGTATCGGGGAGGGGGACGCAGTAAAAATAGAAACAGGACATTAATGGCTCCAGGTGCCCTGAGAAAGGTAAAATTACAGGACTGTAGTCCAAGCCTTTATGAGTTGGGTTTTCACACCGATGAAAAGCTTTCTGAAAGGGATTGACTCTCCGGTTTCATTCTTTCCCATTCTTACTGGACTTGGCTAGATGCACAGCAAGGTGTATGGCTTTACTTCCAGATCTTCTGCATAAAGAAGAGAAGGCAGTTTCGAAGGTTGGGCTGTGCTGCAAGATGTTGCTTAATTCATTTAGCACCCAGATTTGCTCCATAGCCAAGAGGTGGCCCCAGGTCATGGCCTGGGGTGTGTGTGTGTGTGTGTGTGTGTGTGTGTGTGCGTGTGTGTTGGTCAGAGCAGCCAGGCTAGCTGCTTAATTTGTACAACAACTAGATGGCTCACCTCAGCAAGATGAGGATTGTTGCAGAATTGTGTGATGCTGTAGACTTCTGCTAACGTCTTCTTGTCCTGAATAAAGAAATAGACAAAATAAGTGCAACAAATAGCAAGATTTTACATTTATTTAAAGTAGGAAAAGAAACATGCTCTGTAGAGCAAGTATGGGTGAAGTACAAGTAAAAAGAAAAGTACACGCTGAAGGGTGAGAGCGATCACTGTGAAAGAAAGCACTGTAGTCAAGAGCTTCGTGGTGGCCATCTTATGTGTCCCCCATTCCTCAGGCTGGCATCAGTTGTAGGCCACCTTGGGTTCACCAGAGAACTAAGGACAGCACTTTCTCAATGATTCTAGGTACAGGGATTGGGCACATGTCTCCTGGATCTTTGTGATTGACAGGTCACACCCACTTGTCCAGCCAGCTGCTTTGCCCCTTCTCCTATCTCAAGGAGAATCTACTGTGGTTACTGCCACCATTGTCTTATAAAGATACAGGCAGCCTGTTGGGCCCTGAGCCATGACTGCTTGCACAGAACAATGCCAGACAGGATATATGTCAAGGCACCCACTGTCCCTCAGTAGAGCTTATAATTGGGAAGCTGTACATCTTTTCTATTACCATTGTCTTCTGTCCTCTGTTTACAGAGTAAACAACAGATCTGATTGAAAAATAGTGAATGTTGAACTTAAAAAATTATTGCAACAAAAGGCATACTCCCATTTACCCCTCTCAGAATATTCCCCCTTGCTTCGAACACACATATTCCATCAATCTTGCCATTTTCTGAAGAAGTTGTAGAAGTCCCCTTTCATGAGTATTTTCAGGTTCAACTATGATAGCTGCCTGTCTCCTGAACTGATTAAAATGTTTCCCTTTCATGGTCATTTGGACTTTGGAGAAGAGCAAGAAGTTACATGGTGCCAGATCCCATGAATAAAGCAGAGAAGGACACAGCTCTTGTTTTCATGAGCCTGCCTTTCTGTTTGATGGTGCTACTTATTATAGTTTTGACTGCACCTTGTAAAGACACTCAGAAACAAGGATGTCCAAAATTACTTTAGCAAATGGTAAGAATGATAGAATAAATGGGTTCAAATAGAGGGGAAATATACTACTTTGAAAAAAATTAATGGCAAACTGTTTTTGCTATGTCATTTTTGAAGACAGGGTCTCACCATATAGTGTAGATTGGCCTTGAACTTATGATGATCTTCCTGCCTTATCTTGCTGAGTGCTAAGGTGCATGCCATCATGCTCAGAATCTACATCATTTTAACAACTTTAAACACACACCATTTTTTTAATTCATTCCTTCTGTACACTTGCCTCTACTTCTCTACTTTCCATTTCCATTAAGAAGTGAGTCCCAGGAAGTGCAGGAAGAACTACACTGTAGGTAGCATTGGTTTGTAGTAAGATGGCGACCACATTGGTATAGTGCATGCAGTATTCCTGCATTCTCAATTATGCATTAACAGGAACTGCTCTAACTGTAGGCCATCTCTGAGCTAGAGATGGTTAGTGAGGAACTCCAGTCAAGCAACTGCAGAAGATCAGTTTGCACAAGGGATCTCTTCCATGTGGCCAATAGAGGATGGACTGTGTGTCCCACAATTAACCTCACTGCAAAAGTTGCTGTGGCTCCTAAATAGTGATCTGGGTAAGATGCAATCTGCCTTCCAAGAAGCGACACCTTGTATCTAGGTCCAGAGCTTGACCTGAAGCAAAAGGATGCTTCATGTAGGAGGGGGACTGAGCAGTTCTAAAAGGGTCATCATCAATAGGGCACTTGTAGGTTAAGCTTTATATGTGCCCAGATGCAGTGCTATATTTCTGCATAGCTGAACCCAAAGCCTTTATATGGTGGTTGGAGAAAAAGACATAATCTTGATTCTTCCAGGAAAATCAGTCATTTCTGGTTTTTGTCCTCCTGGAAAATACTCAGACAATGCAAAGATTCAGGACTTAACAGCTGCCTGTCAGCAGACTTGTTTTGAAGAGGGAAGGCACTACTTTGTAAAATAAAGCTAACCACTTAAGCAAAATACTCTCACATCTGTCCGCCCTCCAGCCAGAAAGGAAACAGGAACAACAAGAGGACTTGTTGAGGGGTCCTCTGCCCCTCTCCTAATTGAAGAAGGGACAGGAAGTGATGGTTTACTCTTAGAGTGACTATTTTACCTCCCCATCTTATTACAAAAAAATTGTTAAATGATAAGAGTATATTTTTAATAAACTGGAGCATGTTTTTAATATCAACCAAATTTTTTAAACAACAAATGAATACACATATTCCAGAAAAAGAAGAAATTGAATTGCCTCTATTTAGTCCAAAATCTACAGCCACTTGGTCTAAATGATCTTTAGATTGTCTGGAAGCTGGAGACTTCCAGGTTATCGGATAATGGACATTCTCCAGGGGTCTGTGATCTCCCAGGCTTGCTGTACAGGGTCCTCCTGGCTAATGTTAAGGGAGGCACTGATTTGGGCCTTCAGCCCCGGGGAAGTCATGAGAGAAGAGGCTGGGGACAGGAAATTGATTTAGAATTGTTAATCACATAGTTTAGTCAAAAAACACCCAAATCTTTAGTGTAATCTAGTGAAGGCCAGAATAAATATTAAACCGAAGCTCAGAATAAAGCAGGTATGAGCCACAAAGAGTGATTCTAATGAACGGGAAGCCTGTATGGAGAATTTCAGGAATCTTTGAAGGGCTCCTACTGGGGAGACAGTAAATGAGATTAGCTTGGGTATTATTGGAAAGCTTCTGTGTAAGATCTTAAATGAAGAACTTGACAAGAGTGGAAAGGAAAGAATATTAGTAAGATACTTTTAACAAGCCACACAAATAGCTTAGGCTTCCAGTTAGCTGTGGGGAAGGGCTGGAGAAGGGGGAGCCAGGAATGGTCCCATTTCCTCAAATGGGTGTGAGGCAGAGAATGATAGTGCTTCAAACTAGAATGGGGGCACAGATGCACAGTATGTTGAAAGGGGTGGAGAAGGAATTGAGGAGATGATGAGATTGGTATGGGACAAGATGAGGCTTGGACTAGAGAACCATTGATGCTCCTGTGGGAACCTCACTCCCGTTCCCATTATGTGCAGGTGAAGGGAACTGGGACAGAAAGATCTGGTTGCCAACAATTTCAGCAACTTCTTGCTTTCCCGCTCCTTCTTTCCAAGGGGAGAAGTGGTGAAAACATGGCATTTATAGTGTGCTCTTCTATTAGCAGCCACAAACGCAGGCCTCTCCCTTCTCCACATCAATACCACCTGCCACTGGTGTGTCTGTCATCGTTGCCCATGTTCCACTATTGCTGCCTGTCTTTGCTTCTAGTATTCTTATAACTAGGTCCTTGAAATGCACTGGGTGCTGATGGGAGCCAGAAGTCTGAGATTAGGATCACTGGGCCATAATCTAGGTGCTGATAGGGCTGCGTTCCCTCCGGAGACTATAGGAGAGAATCATCTCTTTGGCTCTTCTCACCTCTGATGGCCACCTCATTCCTCAAAGTGTGGCCATGTCTCTCTCATCTTTAAGATCACCATCTCCAAATCTCTACATACTCTGTCTTCAAGTCACCTTCTCTTATGCATGTTGCTATAGTTTCTTTTGCCTCTGAGACAGGCAAAAAGGATCCAACACTCCTCAAAGAGTTCTTTTTACTTTTTGTCTGCCATAGCTGATCTAAATATTGTGCAGACAGCTACAGTGACAACAGGGACCCTGAAGCCACACCAAGAAGTATTGCTTTGGTGGTAGCAAGCTTAGGTCACATGTTCCTCCCAGGTAACTCTTCCCTGCAGCCCCTCTGGATGACTCTGCCCCTCTGCAGGTCTCTTTAATCATGTTCATGAGGGAACTTTCCCCTACCTGTGACCAAGAAGTAAATTCAACACTTTGCATGCATGAGCCCAGTGTTTTCCTACATAAGCAAACTTCCCACAGCTTTAGTAGGCCAGTCCATGCACTGCTCCCTGCCATGCTGCAATATAAGTCCTATAAAAGCCTCTTTGAGATGGCATGGTTCTGCCTGTATTTTAATCTTGCTTTAAACAGAGTATGCATAGCCAATACTGCATACTAGAGCTGGTATCACCAAAACCTGATGGAACCAAAAGTAGCCTACATCCAGAGCGGCAATACTAAAGGTACCTAGCAAAATAACAGAGAGCAGCTGAGAATTGCTAGTAGCCACCATCTCCACTGGCTGTAAGAGTTCCCAAGGGCCAACTGTAGCTGCTGGCCCTCTAACTGTATGATAGCTTTACTAACTGCTGCTCCCTATACTGACCATTCAACCTGAGAGCTATCAGCATCTAAATTTAGGGTTGTTATCAGTAAAAGAGCTGCACTCTGCCTATTGGCTGTTTCTATGTGAACTGATCTAATTGGTAGCATCTTGGCAAAATGAGACACTAGTGTGACACCTTGCAGAGCTTTGAATGAGCACATGTCTGATATCCATCTTACAAATGCTATGATCTTCTCTGATCAGTGACAGCTTCTCCTGAAAAGAATACAGAATTTTGGGTCCACCTGGATAATCCAGAAAAAATCTGCCCATCTCAAAGTCCTTCATGTAAAGACTTTTTGCCCTACAAGGCTCCAAAGATTAAGATGTCATTATCTTTGGAAATGGAGTTTTCAACCAACTCCTTATGTCCTACTCCAAGCACATGTCAAACCTGTGTCTGCACCAAGGTTTCCAAAAGCCTTGCATTTGAATGAGTGGCAGCCACTGGACAATTTTAAAAACAAATTTTGCTTCTATTTGAAAAGTGATCAAGCTGTGTTAACCAGAATCCTAGAAAAAAGAAAAGAGCTTAGAACTCTTTACAGTTGATTTGAGATAACTGGAATTCCCAGGAGAAAGATCTAGAATACATTGATTGATATTTCAAGGCCAAGGAGTCAGTGTTTTCTTAGGGGATGTGCCTCTGGAGGCTAGTCGATTTTGAGAACCAGAATCCAATCTATCCCAGGAACAGCAATGATGACAGGCCTCCCCTGCCTCCCATCACCCCAAGCCCCTGGGTAACTGCTCTGTGGAACTCATTCTAAGTGGTTTGAGGAAAGATACACGTGACCCATGTCTCCTTCATTGAACTGCGAAATTGTGTTCTATTAGAAATGGTCAATGGTTGTGAGTAAAACTATTCCTAATTGCTCTTAAATGGGAGTTTCATCTCCTCACCTGGTAATTTAGAGACCCCTTCCAGAATTGTTTTCAAGTTATAAACGAGTCCATGCTTTTATTCCACTGACCTAGAAATAAATCTTGCAACAGGGCTCTTTTGTATTTTGAGGACTACATTTATTCCAGAAACAAACCTGCCCTAGTTAGAGTATAAAAGAATTCTGACTACAGCTACTATCAAGAACGAGGTAACAATTATCATGAATCCAAGTTAGTTTTAAATTAGGACTCTTTTAAGTTCTGTGAAAGCCAGGTGACAGACGAAGGCTGCTAGTCAGTTGTAAAGTCTTTGCTAGAGATATTCTCACATAGATTCTTCTCACTTGCTTGTGAAGTGTTTTGCTTGTCTCGTTGGCTTTCTAACTTCCGTGGCGTGTATCACAGCGTTGCAGTTTGGAATCAGGAGGAAAAACATTTGTAAAATCTCATATCTTCACACTTTCTCATCAAAGAACTCCAAGTTTACTAGTCCAGAGCTTTATGGCAGTTTTTGTTGTTTTCCTTGTGCTTGTTTGTCTGGAATTTGAATCTTTCACCTTTTTCTTTTCCATTTTTATAAAAAATGCATAGAATAAAATATCCTATCTTAACAATTTCTAAGTGTGTGTCTCAACAGAAAATATCCTTTCCTTGTAAAATAGGTCTCCAGGAAAATTTTTCCTTGGAAAACTGAAACTGTACCCATGAAACAATCAGTTCTCATTCTTCTCCTCAGAGCCTGAGAGCTACCTTCCTACTTTGTTTTTATAAGTTTGGTCACTGTAGGTGTTTCATGTAGATAGGATCTTGTGCAGCATTCATCTTCCGGCTGGCAATTTCACTTAATGTGATATTCTCAAGATTCATCCATGTTGTCTCATGTGTCAGAATGACCTTCCTTTTCAGAGAGGGGGTGGATTCCACTGTGTGCATAGAAAACATTTGATTAGCCATTGATGTCCACTTGGGTTGCTTCCATGTCTTGGCAGTCATGAGTAGTGTTGCCATGGAGGTGGATACGCAGCTATCTCTTTGAGGTCTTGACTTCCAGTGTTCTGGATACATACCCAGAAGTGGAATTGTTGATCATTTTGTAGGTCTAATTTTAATTTTTGAAGGAGTTGAAAGACTGTTTGATGTATCAGGTGCCTCTTTCATATTCCACCCAATGGTACACAAGAGTTCCAATCCTTTCACCTCCTTAGCAACAGCTTCCATTTCTGCTCTCTTTTCCTTAGAGTACCATTCTAAATTTTGTGAGGGGATATCACATAATGGGTTTTGTTTGCATTTTCCTGATGACCAGTGAAATTAAGCATCTTTACCTATGCTTGTTCGTCATTTGTTTATATGCTTTAACCTATAGCTATTAAAATAATTTTCCCATTTTAATTGGGTTACTTTTTTGTTGTTATTGAATTATAGGAGATATTTATATACCCTGGGTATTAACTACTTATCCTATTTATACTTTCTACTCTAAAGATTGTATCCTTTGGTGCACAGAGCTTTTAATTTTTATGGAACATGATTTTTCCATTTTTATTACTGTTTTGCCAGCTTTTGCTGCTGGGCCAGAACTTTTACACTTTACTTTGCATACAGCTCATTGTAGTTCTTACCAAAGGTGCATTCTGACTGAACAGGTCACAACCAAAATATACTAGACTGGCCAAGGCCTAAGGTTGAGCATCTCCACCATGATTCTGAATGCCAATTTTGCTGGACCACATGGGCTGCCCTTTATGTAGTTGACAAGAAATGTAGAGTGATAAGTTAACCATTTTATAGCTACTCTGCTAATTGAGCACTCAACACAAAACTTCACTGAATTTTCAGAACTCTCTAGTTACTTTATTTATCCAAGATTCTTTTTCATTTCCACTGATGGAAAATGAACCAAAAGTAATGTCAATAAGAAAGGAAGCTGAAAGAATCACACAGCAGGGGAAACTAAGGGTGAAATCGGCCTCCTGAAATTGATGATAAGAATAGAACTCTTCTGACACAGAGCCTTGGAGCTGGGCCCCTGAGTCTCAGGTCACTCATCCAAAAGATGAGGGAGAGGATCAAGGGTCAAGGGAGAAGAATTTTCCTACTTCAGTGTTCATAGATATTCATTTATCCTTTACTGAGCATTGCTGCTGGTCAAGGATGCTGTATATGAACGGCTTGCATTTGCACACATCATCTTCATTTATGTGTGTCATCTTCTAAAATGTCTACACCCAGCCACCACAGACGTGACATTGGGTAGAGATTTAGGACTTACAGCACACATTCTGCATGCTGTCCTAGCTCTCATGGCAGAACTAGACTCTATCAGTGCAACCTCTATGCACACATGACATTTAAGGGCTTTATCAGTCACCTTCCTATATGCCCTACAGCTCCTGTGGTGGCCCTGTCCCACAGTAGACTCACTTCAAAAATGCAGATAGCTAGCCAGGTGGCTAGGGTGGACCTGCTACTCCAGAGGTGAAGGCAGGAAGATTGCAATTTCAAGGCTAACCTGGGCAAATTAGTGAGACCCTACCTCAAAATAAAAAATAAAGGCTGTGAATGCAGCTCAGTGGTAGAGCATCCCTGGTTTGCACCCTTTATAAGGCGATCAAACAATCAAATCAAATTCTGCTAATTGGAACCTCCAAAGGTTCTTTTTTTTTTCATTTTTGTAAATTTTGGTGCTACAAAAGACTTCCCTGTCTGTATTTTCATGAAGAATTAGCTCCAGAATACAACTCCATCAAATAATCATGTTGCTTGTCACTTTATAAGATTACCATCAGGGTTCTAATAGACCTCCCCTCCCAATCCCAGCTTCAAACCTGCCAAAATCCTAATCCTGGAAGGCAGCATAGCAGATGAGGACTGCAGCAACAGAATCAGAAAAGGCCCTGCCAAATTTGGGCCTTGTGATCTTCGGTATAGTTTAGTTTTTTACCTGAATTTCCTTACATAAGAACTCACTTGTTTTGTTATTTGTTTGTTTATTTTCATAGAAAAAAAGGAAAACAAAATTTTGTAAAAAGAAAATAGGAGTGCCCTGGCCAGATAGCTCAGCAGACAAAACTACCTGCTTAGACAGAATTCAGCGTGCCGTGCCAGGTCCGCCCTTGGGGCCAGCTAAAACAGGGATTGCGACTAGGCATGGTGGTGCACGCTATAATCCCAGCCCTTGGGAGGCTGAAAACAGGAGAATCACTACAAGCCCAGTCTATGTAGCAAGACCCTGTAGACCCTGTACTAAATACAAAAA
>NW_004524621.1:1015207-1017018 GCF_000260255.1 Octodon degus | reverse complement strand
TTTTTTTACGGAACCAGGGATTTGAACTCAGACCTTTGTGCTTGCCAGGCAAGCACTTATTCTACTGAGCCATCTCCCTGGCCCGAGAATAACAATTGTTAACACGTTGCATATTGCTATCTTTAAAGAAGTTTCTCAGGGTAAAAGACAAAATTTCTCCAGTCAGTATTAACACAAACCTTTCTTTCCTGTGAACTAAGAGACATGAACAGTATAACTAGCTTACGCTTGTTCTCCCTTTTCCTTTCCTTCCTTTCCACTTTCCCCCTTCCTAGTTCATTTTCTATCTAAACAATTTCTTCCTGTTACACAATATCTATTGTATATTTTAGACCTTACTCTCAATTTCTCACACAAGAGAGACAATAGAATGTTTACAGATGTGAGCCTGATTTATTTCACTCATCAATATGGTCTATAGTTGCATCCATTTACCTATAAAAGTCTATAGTTTATCCTTCTTTATGGTTGAGTAGTACTCCATTGTATAAAAATATCACTTCTTTTTAATCCATCCTCTGTTGATGGGCATTTGGATTGTTTACAAGATTTAGCTATTATAAACTGTTTTAGCCAGGGAGATAGCTCAGTGGCTTAAGTGTCTGCCTGGCAAGAGCAAGGTCCTGAGTTCTATCATCCGTACCACAAAACCATAAAAAGCCTGGAAAACTATAAACATGGGTGGGCATATATCATGGTGATATGATGCTTTTAATATTTTCAGGAAGATACCCAGAAGGGAAGTAGCTGGGTCAAATGGGACCGCTAATCATAACTTTTTGATGAATCTCCACACTGATTTCCACAGAGGTTGCACCATCAACAGTCGAGAAGGTTCTTTTTTCCCCATACTCTCACCAGTATTTGTTATTGACTGACTTTTTTAATAATAGCTATTCTTTCTGGAGTGATGGAATCTCAGCATTGTTTAAATTTATATCTCTCAAATGACTAACACTATTGAATATTTTTCATATATTTATCAGCCATTTGTATTCCTTCATCTGAGAGGTACATATTCATCTTAGATGCCCATTTTTGGATTGGGGTTTTGAATTGGGGGTTCCAGATATAAGTCCTTTATCTGAGGGACAGCTGGCTAAAATTTTTCCCCACTCTGTGGGTTGTCTTTTCACTCTGTTCATGATTTCTTTTAATGTGCAAAAGTTTTTTTAATAAAATGAGATTTCAGTTGTTAATTCCTTGAAGCGTTTCCTATATACTTTGGATTTTGTTCATGAATTCTCTGCCTCCACCTGTGTCATCAATATGTCTACCTCTTTTCTCTTCCAGTAGATCTAGTGTTTCTGTTTTTATATTTACTGGATACAAAGTCAAAATTCACAAATCAGTAGCATTCCTGTACATAAGCAACAAATTCACTGAGAAGGAAATTAGGGAAACCACACCCTTCACAATAGCATCTAGAAACATGAAATGCTTAGAAATCAATATATTGAAAGTTATAGTACTCTGAAAAAGAAGATCGAAGAGAATAACAGAAAATAGAAGGATATCCCTTGCTCATGGTTAAGAACCAACATCATGAAAATGGTCATATTTCCAAAACTATTATATGGATTTAATGATACCCTGATCAAAATATCATTAATGCACCTCACAGAACTAGAGAAAACATTCCTAAAATTCATTTGGAATCAGCTGAGATCTAAAATAGCAAAAGCAATTCTGAGAAACAAAAGCAAGGCAAGAAACATCACAATCCCTAACTTGAAATTATTCTACAAAGCCAAGGTAATAAAATCAACATGATACTGGCAAAAAAAAAAGAACAGGAAGAAGAAGAAGAA
>NW_004524621.1:987976-1015053 GCF_000260255.1 Octodon degus | reverse complement strand
AAGAAGAAGAAGAAGAAGAAGAAGAAGAAGAAGAAGAAGAAGAAGAAGAAGAAGAAGAAGAAGAAGAAGAAGAAGAAGAAGAAGAAGAAGAGACCTGAGGATTAGTGGAACAGATTAGAGATGTAGACACAACTACAAAAACACTCACCCACTTTATGTTTGACTGGAAGAAAGATATTCTCATTAATGAATGGTGCTAGAAAAACCAGCTTTTCACACACCAAAGACTAAAATTAGACACATGTCTACCTCCATGTACTAAAGTCAAAATGGATCAAAGATCAAATACTTAAAAAAAGAATTCATTTGTTATAAGACCTACATTCTGCGGACACCAATTGGGGTCACCCTACAGGCTGGTTGTCACCCTGTCTGAAACATAGTTAACACTCATTGTCACACGTGTTTAGTATTGCCACTGGTGGTAGTACCTGATATGTCACAGATACCCCAACCCTGAGTATTTGTTCATAATGTTGAAGAGTATAGCGCAATGTTTATTGACACATTTAGCCACTCACCATAAAAGTTAATTCAAAAATATTTTAATATGACCCATATTTTCACATTTCTCTAATCCACAAGCATACTAATGTGTTCATTTTCAATCTTACCCAAGACCTCAAGTTATTTTTTTCATAATACAGGAATAACCTACTAATAAATCTCTAAAATAATTAAGTTCTTCCCTCCAGTTTCTTAGGAAAGTGATCAAAGTGGAGTTTCAGCCACTTATGGGTGAAGTGACCTGAAATGTCTTTGTCACAAATCAATGGTGTCAATGAATGCACAGAGAAAGAGCTCATTCTCCATTCTAACCAGTCTTTAGTCTGCTTGGAATGATGATTTACACATGCATGGTGTTATGGTTTGTGTATAGGTGTTCCCCCAAAGCCTCATGCAGTCATGGGGCATCTTCTGGCATTTGTGATTGATTACTGTGGGTGTGGATGCTGCACCTGCCCTGCGGCAGGTAATTTGCATCACAATGTAAGGTGGGAAAAGACGCTAGCAGCTTGAGCTGCTGCTACCCCTCCCTTGTGCTCTTGCTCTTTGCCACCGCCATGAAAGGTTGCTTTCTGCTGCTCTGCCTTGGACCCAGCTGAGTATGGACTGAAACCTCCAGTGACTGGAGCTAAATAAACCTTTCCTTCCTTCAATTTGGGTGTCAGGTATTTGTCCTAGCAACAAGAGAGAAGAGTAACTAAGCCACATGGTAACAGTCTGGAGAATAAATTTCAAAAGTCAAGGTAGAGCTAAAAGGTTAGGGGAGACCTGGCATATGGACTGGAATATGATGATAAACAGAGAAAATGGGGCTGGAGAGATGGCTCAGTGGTCTAAAGCACCTACTTAGAACAAGCTTGGCAAAGCATCAGGGACCGCGGTTCAATCCCCCAGCACCACATGCCAGCCAGCCCCGCCCCCTGGTGGGCTGAGCCTCTCTCTCTCTCTCTCTCTCTCTCTCTCTCTCTCTCTCTCTCTGTCTCTCTCTCTCTCAAATAAATAAAAAAAATAAATAAAAATAAAAATAAAAAATAAAAATAAAAAAAAAAAACAGAGAAAATGGAGAGGACCTGTGACAGTTTATCATGCTCTTAGAAGGAAATTGTTACGGTTTAGATACAAATGTCCCCTAAAAGTGGGTCATTTGGAAGGTGGTTGAATTATGGGATGTTACAGCTGACTAGCTCTGAGGCAGTAGGATGTGGCTGAAGGTGGGTCACTGGGGCCCTGATCTGCATGAGGCTGTTCTTGCCCCTGCTTCTCCCTTCCCTTTTTCTTTCCTGAAGGTTATTAGTTGAGTGCCTTTTCCTTCACCAAGTCCATCTGCCATTTTGCTTCTGCCCTAGCACTGGCCAACCATGTGCCAGGTTTGGAACCATGAGCCAAAATAAAACTTTTGTCCTTTAATTGTGGATGTTGGGCATCACCCCAGCAATGGGAAAGTGACTAAGACAGGAACTAACTCCCAACCACATGAATTCAGCAAAAGGACAAACCCTAGGCAAAAGCAAACTGCAAGCACTGGGCACACGAAGGAAACAGCCTCATAGCAGCAGTGTCTGCCCCTGTGTCACTCTCACAGCCAAGCAGGGCTAGTGTCCCTTGCACTAAAGATGCTCGCCACACTCTCCCTGCCACACTCACAAGATCTGACCAGCTTCCGCTAGGCACAGAAACTGCCAGAAATTCTAAGGCCTCTTGGTCTACATTTTCCAGAGGGTCTGATTTCTGTTGTACCAGCTCTGGAGAGCTGATGAGAATGGTATTATCTAAGGGGGTGCACACACGTCCAGCTATAGTTAAGGCTTTTTTTAGCTCTACTTCAGAACATAGGGCTAACTGCAGACTTCTTGATTGACTGGATGTGACCCTGAATGTTTGCAATAACTCGTGCCCTGCATCCTTCCAGCCCCAAGGCTCTCCAAGCTCTCACTGTTGTTGGCATCCAGGGCAGCAGCATCTCTCCTCACTCACGTGCTCATTACCTGTAGAGAGCTGCTGTTAAGTGTTCCCATCACCCCAGTGGAATGAGTCAACTGTTTCCTACCAAGACTCAGATCCAGGTTTCCTTTCCATTTTAAAAATACAGAAAAAGGAATCACAATAATTTTATAGTATTAAATTTTAAGGACTCAGCTGCATTGAATGCTTTGATAGGTAGATTAACTCAGTAAAATGACTATAATCATCCCAAGGACAGCCTGTTATATTGTTGCTTAGTTATTCTGCTTACACTTGTGCATATAAAAGCACACTTTTGATAATGATAGGTGGAATTCTTTCACAGTGAAAATGAGGTGTAAATCAGGCTATTATATTGCATTCAAGAGCAAGAGAGATGTTTAGTAGATACTATGTTAGTCAGAGTTCTCCAGAAGGATGGATTCAGTGGTTTAGAGGAAACATACTAGGGAAAATGTTCCCATGGTCCTGGAGGCTGAGAGGCCCCATCACCTGACAGCTTCAGGCTGGAGACCCAGAGAAATGGATAGTGTGGCTCAGTCCAACCTGGAAGCCTCAGGACATGAGACCATCTGGACGCCCAGTGTTGGAGCTGCCTACAGTCACCCACACGTCTTCCTTTATGGAAGATCATCATCTGTTTCCAGAAAGTATCTTCTCCATGGGGATAGTGTACTCAGCAGTTTCCTTTTGAGAGACACAGCTGGTGCAGAACAGACTTCCCCAGAAAGGGAAGCGGTCTTCCTTCTCTTCTGGGACCTCAGTCCCTGAACGTGTTCTCTGAGGCTTCTCTTCCCCTCACTGAGCTCCTCATGGGCCTCTGCTTCAGAGAAACTAATGACCCCTAAATCAGAAGTGATACGTAGTGGCCCTGAGGGTCAAAATGGACAGACCACCAGACTGTGTGAGTTTATAGCTAACATTTTCAGAGTGTTCTTTTATGAATTGCTGTAAATGACTGGAAGCACTGTATAGATGCTGCCTCAGTCCTTTGGTAACCCCACACAGTGGGTCCAGCTATTATAATATAGCCTCTCTACTTCACAAACCTAGAAACTGAGGTGCAGAGAGATGGAAAGGTCATACCAAGCAGATCTGAACAGAGACAGCCTCCTTCTGAGACACCAGCTGCTAACTTGTGGGCTCTGAAGATCATTTCCACACCTGAGGGTGCGATGTAATGCTTCCCAAGAAATTTAAATTAGTGCCAAATGTATTGAATATGCATAATGCTTTGAATGTGGCTTTCCACTAGTCTAGTAATAAATTAAAACATCTGGGCTGTGAATGTGGTTCAGTGGTAGTTTCCCCAGCTTGCATGAGGCCCTGGTTTTGATCTCTAACACCACAAAAAACAAAACAATAGAATATCTGCTTTAAAAAAAATACGCTTGTCATTGTCTAATATGGTTTCCTCCACATAATCAGTGGCCCTTTTCTCTCCTCCTGTCTCTCCCTCCATGAGAATTAAGTCAATATTTGACCCTCATTATTGCAGCTCATTTTCCAGACAATCTGTCATGCACTTTGTTTATCATCCTGTCACCAGAGAAAGCCAGTTGGTCTTTTTAGTATTTAATCCTTCACAAGAGGGCAATTGGTTTATGATCTGGAACGAAACAGTTTAGCTTGTTCTTATAATGAGTCAAATGATGGCAGGGTATTTTCCCTCTGCTTTGGAAAAGGAACCAACCTCACCTCCCTTGGCATTGGCAAGTGAAATTGACTTGTGGCTGAGGGATCTATTGCTCATCTCTCCAGGCTTCCCTGTGGCCCCCTCCATCTCCTATCCAGGCCATGGTCCTCCTTTACCCTGCCTTCAGCTGTATATTAGGATCCTTATGATAATCCCCAAAACTTGTACTCATTTGACTTTTCATGTGCTGAAATTTCCACTCAGATTGGAACCTTATTGAGGCACAGAAGGACTGGTCTCTATGTCCCCTTATAGCCTTGACCATTGGCAAAGACCAGTTTTGCTCATTTACAGATTTTTTTTCCCTTTCTGAATCTTCCGTTTCATGACATCGAGTTTTGACAGTGGAGCCAAAACATAGTCCAGCGCCTTCTTACTCCACATCCAGCCAGCAGTGAAAACCCTGGCTCTAATGCACATAGCTCACCCCATCACATTACCCAGGTTTAATACAACAACTTGCTGGCTGATGCTTGATCCCGGGCACCAGCCTGATAGAGGATTCTCACCATGGGGCCAACCTGGTCTTTTGGGGGGTTCATTGCATTTTTAAACAGATGTGGAGATATAATTCATAACCCATGCAACTCACCAGTCTAATGTGCATAATCCCATGGGCTTTTATTTTTAGCACATTCACAGTTGTGCAACCACCATCACAATCAAATTTAGAACACCCCCCTCAGTCACCCCTTCATCCTCACCCCCCAAATTCCCCGCATCCATTAATCCATAGTCTAGCTATACACATTTGATCAATTTCCTAACTTCCATGGCTCCCAACATATCCCCCTTTTTTGTTTTGTTTTGTCAGAGATGGGTGTTCCATTGAAGTTAGAGATGCTGTATTTGGAGAAGTCTTTAAAGGACTTTTTCATAGTTGATGCAGTCCAAAAATTGTAGGTACTTGAATTCAGCAAAATAACTCAATATAGTCCAATAGTCTATAATAGCAGTGAGTTATCAGCACAACTGGATATTGTCAGAAGTTGTTGGCTGAGGCTTTACAGCTCAACATGTTAATATAGCTTTACTTTTTATACCTCATGCTTACACTTTTCTGCTGGATGGTTAAGGCTAAATTAAAGCAAGAGCTATGTATCCTGACTTCTCTGCTTTCTCTTTCTTCATTGTTCAATCCATAAGTTCTCTCTTTCCATTTAACTGTATTATGCCTTTCAATTTTTATTTCTTCTTTTGAGTTCTTACACTAGGGAGACAATATGATATTTACATATGTGGGTCTGATTTATTTCACTTATAAGTATAGCTTCAAGTTACATCCACTTACCTATGAAGGTTTCAAGTTTATTTTTCTTTATAGTTGAGTAATATTCCATTGCATAAAAACACCAGAACTTTTTCATCCATTCCTCAGGTGACAGGCATGTTGGTTCTTTCCAAGATTTGGCTATCATAAATTGTGCTGCTATAAGCATAAGTGCACATATACCACTATGATACAATGTTTTCAATTCTTTTGAGAAAATCCCCAGAAGAGGGATAGCTGGATTGAATGGGATTTCCAGTCCTAGTTTTTTTAGGAGTCTCCACACTGATTTCCATAATGGTTGCATCAGTCTACATTCCCACTAGCAGTGAAGAAGGGTTCCTTTTTCCCCACAGCCTCTCCAACATTTACTGTTGGTTGATTTCTTTATGATAGCCATTCTTTCTGGGGTGAGATGGTATCTCAGTGTTGTGTTAATTTGCATTTCACAGATGACTAGTGATGTGGAGCATTTTTTCATGTATATTTAGCTCCTGTATTTCTTCCTCTAAGAAGTGTGAGTTCATCTCAGATGTCCATTTTTGGATTGGCTCTTTAAATTTTGGGGTCCTAATATTTTTAAGTTCTTTATAAATTCTAGAGAGAAGACCTTTGTCTGAGTGCTTATTAGTTAAGATTTTTCCAGATTTGTGGGTTATCTTTTCACTCTGTTGGTAATTTCTTTTGACATGCAGAAACTTCTCAATAAGAGGAAGTCCCAGTTGTTAATTCTTTCAAGTATTTCCTGGGCAGTTTGATTTTTGTTCATTAACTCTTTGCCTACCCTTATGTCTTCAAGATTTCCACTTACTTTCTCTTCCAGAAGATTTAGTGTCTCAGTGCCTAAAGCAAACAAGCTACCTCAGTCCTGAGATAAACACCCTGTGTGGTTAAGGTCAGCTATTAGTCACTAGGCAACCTTGTGTCAACATGTTACTAACTTTGCAAAAGTACAAATAAAGGACCATTTTGTTGTGAAAAGAAAAAGAAAAAAAAATATATATATATATATGTATATACACACACACAAGATACTTAGGATAGATATACAGCTACTGTCTCTTATTTTATTGAGAAGAAATGTTTGTACCAATATTATTTAGACAAAATACCATGTCTGCATCTTATCCTATTATGAAGACAACAGTATGCAATGTATTAATTATTGGAACTGCCCTTCTAACCTGTTTTGAAACTGTTTCTTTGCTATTTTATCTTTATTCTCAGTATAGTGAATATAAATAAAATAAAATCCATAGTCTATCTCTAGATTTGCCTGTTCTGCTCTCGGATACCATAAACAGAATCATCCAGGGTGTGGCCTGGTGTGTCTGGTTGTTTTTACTTAGAATCGGGTCTTCAAGGTCCATTCATGTTGCAGTATCCCCAAAATTCCTTGTTTCTTGTTATTGCCAATTTGTATTCTACCATATGAATAGAACACATCTTAGTTACCCTTTACAAGTAGGTGGGATTTGCACTCTGCCCTCATTTGGGCTGTGGTGAAGCACTGCTATAAACTTTTCTCTGCAGCCTTTCACTTGTCCTGATTATATATCTGGGGAGGGATTCGCTGGATCATGTGACAACGTGAAGTTTAACCTTTTGAGAAACTTCTAGACTGGAGCTCACTTTAGCAGCACATATATTAAAACTGGAACAAAACAGAAAAGATTAGCATGGCCCCTGTGTAATAATGACATGAGGATCGGAGAGATAGCTCAGTAGAATAAGCATTCACGTTGCAAGCACAGGGTCCTGAGTTCAATCCCCAGTACCACACAAAAAAAGACATGAAAATTCTAGATAGATAGATAGATAGATAGATAGATAGATAGATAGATAATAGATAGATAGATAGATAGATAGATAGATAGATAGATAGATAGACAGATATTTGTATTTAGTACAGGGTCTACAGTGTCTCACTACACATAACAGACTCATAGTGACTCTCCTATTTCCAGCCTCCCAAGCACTGGGATTACAGGCGTGCATCATCACACCCAGTCTCAGTTGCCTTCTCAGCAAGCCCCAGGGACAGGGCTGGCACAGCACGCCAGAGTCCAAACCTGGTCCCAGCAACTGCCTAAGCAGGTGCTTTAAGCCACTGAGCTATCTAGCCAGCAAGTGATCCATATTAAAAGAAAAAAAGAAAGAAAGCAAGAAAAAGAAACTTCCATATTTTTCTCAAATCAGCTGCACCATTTTATATCCCCACCAATCCATGAGAAGCTCAATTTCTCCACATCCTTGTCAATATTTTTTTTTTTCAGAACCAGGGATTGAATTCAGGCCCTTGCGCTTGCCAGGGAAGCGCTTATTCCACTGAGCCATCTCCCCGACTCTCCTTGTTAATGCTTTCAAGCAATGATTACGGCCATCCCTATGGATACTAGATGGTATCTTGCTCCCTAGTAATTAATGTTGTAATCAACATTTCACACTCTTTGTCACTAGCCATCGAAGAAATGAAATTTGCATTGGCCATTTCAAGATCTTTGAAGAGTAGATTATAGCCTGTTTCAATTGGATTGTTTATCATCTTATTGAATTAGAAGAATTATTTGGGTAGTCTCAGTCCCATATGAAAAGTATGATTTGCAAATGTTTTCACCCATTCTATCCTTTTACAATCCTTTTAAAACACATCTTCTCAGTCCTCTGGTATTCCTCCTTCCTAGGGAAGCCCAGTGTGAGCTCTACGGCTTCACGAGCTCCTGTGTGATCTGCTTTGCTTCCCATGACCTATCTGACCTCATCTTTTACACTGGCCCAGCCACAGGGCTTCCTGAATGGTCCTCATGCCTCAGGGCCTTTGTACCTGCTACTCCTTCTCTCTGATAACTGCATGGCTTCCTCATCTCTTCACTGCCTTTACACAAATGAAAGTTTCTCTGCAGACCCCCTTCCCCACCCATCCCATGTAGCTGGCAAACACCCTCTACCGGGTGATCACCACTTTTCCCCAACTGTGCTGTTTTTCTACACAGCACTCACCTTTCCAACATATCTTATATGCACTCATTTGCCTTTTCATTTTTGCCTCCCCCAGTGAAATCATGACTTCTGAAATTCAAGATTTATGTTTTGTTCGTTGTTGCCAATTTGCCTCAGCACCTACAATAGGATCACTGGGTTTGAAGCCCTAATTATACTCATAAAAACCCAAAAGGAAATCAAGATTACCAGAATTCAAAACCTATTCTAGATTGGATTAAAGAACACATTTCCTTAAGTACATACATAGATTATGTTGTGTAGCATAAGCGGTTCTTCCAAATTTGCCCATTTTATTATGTTTCTCATTAATTTTTTTGGCTTTATTTTCAACAGATCACGATGGTGCCATCCAAAAGAGATAATTATAGCCATCAAAAATAGCAGAGAAACATGGAATGAGCATAAAAGACAGAAAAGACA
Organism: Octodon degus; assembly: GCF_000260255.1. NCBI lineage: Eukaryota > Metazoa > Chordata > Mammalia > Rodentia > Octodontidae > Octodon > Octodon degus. Next base: position 1,006,195 of record NW_004524621.1, on the reverse strand, counting down.
ATCTCAAAATTCCCTTATGCTGTAAAAGGGAATAGTGATCTTATACTTCTGGCCAATCCAGAAAATCAATTATGAAAGTTAATGCTATTTATATGTCCTCTGTCTGGTGGTTCACAAGCCCTTCTGTGTGTTTGTTCACTGAACTGATGTGGTGTTTTTCTTTCCATAATTTGGAAACCAAACCAATGAAGCAGCTAAATCCTCCCAATTTACTTCTGATCCTTGCTGACATTATTTATAATGAACCTGGCTCATTCTGTAATTTCATGGTAGAGTGCCAGCTGTAGTCCTTTGATGAAGAGACCAGAGGAGTCCAGCTACTTCTCTCTGCTGTATATCAGTACATGACAGCCTACCCATGAGCATCAGATCACCACATTACTTCCCCACCAGCTCTTTCATACCAAGGGCATGGGGCAAAACCCTCGGAGTCACCACCTCCACAGCTATGACAGTGCCCAACATGTCATGATTTGGGGCATGATTATTGCAGCAGCATCCTAACTGGGCATCCCTGCTTCCCCTCTTGCTGTGAGAAGCAAAAGGAATGCAGCCCTCTTCTCTGAAAAATAGCAAGGTGATTTATCCAAGATGCACCTCTGCACCAAGCTGTCCGTGACTCCATTTTATTCAGAGGAAAACTCATAGCCCTTCCAGCAGCCGTAACAGACCAACACACCAATCTTATTTGTGGTCTTGGTTTTGCAAGCCCTGGAGTAGATGCTCCCCACTTGAGGACCACCATACTTAGTGGTGCTCTGTCTAGAACATGCTCCCAGAACTCTGCCTGGCTCTCTCCCACATCTTTTCCTATTTTGTTCTTTTTCCTACTGCCTGGCATGGCAAGTACTCAATACCTATGAATGAATGAATTAAATGAATGAATACAAGGAATCAGGAACAACAGTAGTGCAAGTATGGATGAAAGCAGTGGAGGACCCACAAAAAAGATCAGCAGTGTGAATATTGACAAACTTACAAAGGATTTCTCACGGATAGAAAAGAAAATTATAGCAACCAGTGGAAAGAATAATAATCTGCAGATTGTGTTGGAAAAGGTTACCTGTTTATTAAAAGTAATCCAAGCAAAGAAGTCTCATTTTAAAAAGAATATGTTGCTCTTCATGATGATAAAAGAGCTACAGCTCACTATTGAATATCAAAACAATTTGAAAGATGAAAATGAACAGCTACAAGGAAATGCTAATATGGCAAAGGAAAAGCTAGAATCTCAAGAGTAAGAATGTAAGAATAATGTCACCAACTTTGCACATGAAATGACAATCAAAGAGGAGGAACATAAGATTAAAATAAGCAGACTTTATAAGATAGGCAGAAAAAGGTTGAATTAAATGAAGAAAAGCACAAAGATCTAATAAAGAAAAAGGAGATGGAGTTAAATTTCAAAGTTAAATGCAAAGTTAGTAACTCAAAAGAAAAAAAAAAAAGGAAAAGTAAATGAAATAATCAAGCTACAGCTGGAGTTTGATGCCAAACTAGCAAGAGTTCAGACTAAATCAAAACCCTATCCATATGCTAATATTTCCCCACAAGGTATCTCCAGAAGGCCTCAATCTCTTCAAGAAGATAAAAGCAAGGAAATTGCAATTCTTCGTAATATCATTCATAATTTGGAGCAGCAGCTTTCTATTGGCAGAGATTCTCACTTAAGCATAGACAATTCTGAGTATAAATTCATTAATTGCTATTTGCTTTTTAAAGAGCAACTGAAAAAATTCACTTCCATTTTCAACATAAGCCTAAATAATAAGAGAGACAACTTTAAAAAATAACAAAGTAAATGAATGAATGTATGTTGACTGCCTATGTATCACTAAGCAGGCAGCAATAAATGATTCCTGGATAGTATTTTAGCAGCATAGAAGGGGATGTTTTCTTGTCTCCGGGCTATCTACCTAGGGTAGAATCATTGGGTCATACGGTAACTCTATATTTCTCCCTTTTAGGAACTTGCAGACTATTTTCTAAGGTAGTGTCTCCATTTTATATTCCTACCAAACATCTATGAGGGTCTTGATTTATCTACATCCTTGCCAACACCCATTGCCATCTGTCACTTTATTCCAGCCACCCTTGTGGGTGTGAAGTGGTAGCACATTATGGTTTCAATTTCATTTCTCTTGGGACAGACACTTGCTGGGCACACATTGAGGCACCAGATGGACATAATCATAGCAGCCTCTAGCATCCTGGATTCACATCTAACTGACCTCCATCCAGAAGAGAGCATGAGATGGTTTATCATGAAGAAACAAGAATGCAGCCTCTGCTCCCACCTTGATGTGATCAGAAAACATCAGCAACACATAAAGGAGAGGCGCCTGGGGTGACAGTCCCATACTGTGGCACTGAGAGTTCAGCAGGTGGAAAGCACCTTATTTAAGATCTCCAAGGGAACAGTGCCTGCTTGAGTGGCAGGAAGGGCAGAAGTTTTATTAGAGATCCGAGTCTTAGAAACACTTGGAAAACCTTTAAGTCAATGAAAGTCCAGGTTTGTTGGGTTATATTTTAGCCACAGCAAGCTTGTCATCTCAGAGATTATCTTCATCCAGAATTGAGGGGCCTTTACTGGATGTTTTTATAATCAAAATGATGGGAAACAAAAACTCAAACAGCTGAAGCTAATATCCCCATTGAGCACCAAAGCTGAAGGGTGGCATAGCCCAACCCTGCTTTGGCTCTGTAGTTGCTAACTAATCCCTTGGCAAGAACCAACAGGGATGACCTATCTCTCTCTTTTTAAAATAAAACCTTACCTTTGCCCTCCCAGTTGATAATCCATGTTTATGTCCTTCTGCTCTGTTTATGCTAGACTCCCAGGAGGGCCCTTCCAGCCAGAATGGCAAATTGACCATCCCAACATGGCACTGCCCTAGAGAGGTAGGAGAATTCCCTGAGTGAGTAACTCCCACTGTGACATGCAGCAGTAACTCTTCATCCTTCATCCTTCACCCTCTTGGGATATGAACTGTTGGAATAAAGACCAGCATTGTAGACTCTCCTGAAAGTCAGTACAACCCCTAGGGCTCTAGGAGCCAGGCCAGCTTGAGAACACTCCTGGCTCCTCCAACATGGACTGCCTGTCCTTCACCTGACTAACCATTACCCCCACAGTGTTGTCATGTCTCTGTGCCTGGGCCAGATCATATCTCCATAATCCAGGAAGAAATCACATCTTGTCCTTCTCTGTTTTTTCCTCCATAGTGCCCTCCAAGCCTATGAGCAGCTTCCCAGTTGACATCGAAGGCATCTGCGATGAACTGAACCCTCCTCTGTTATCTCCACAGCCTTCCACATTAATGACATGCCATCAAAATGTGTAGGAACATACAGAAAACTAAGGAAATGAAGCACATTAGTAAAATGAAAGCAGGAGCAATGCCGTATTCCAATAGTGGTAGGTTGTGGCTTGATTTTCACTAGACTTGAGACCCTCATCAGATTCCATGTGGTTGCCTTCCCGCACCCCAACCATCCCTCCACTTCCAGACAGCTCCACAGGGTAAACTCATAAGCTCACATTTTTTCCTCTGAACATGTGGCCCCAAGACCAACAGAAGTCAAGTTATTAGCTTAATATTGGGCTACAAGGCTGCTACAGATTTTCTGTATCCCCTTTCAAGCTTAGCTCCCTGAGGTACACGAATTTTTAAAGAGGTGTTTGTTTTTTTTTTAATAATCCTTTTATCCTTTTTGAAAGTCTGACTTGATTTTCAAAGTCTGCCTCCTTTCTATTTGCACAAATACCCCTCCACCTTATGGTCTGCAGTCTGTTCATCTGACTCATGGAATGAACTCAATAATATGGCAAACACATAAAAGCTGCTTAGAGATGGAGGGGCAGGAGTCCTGTGTGAGTTCACAAATTACTCGTGACAGGTGAGCACAGCACTCCATGTACCCACAGTAATAACGGAGCCCGCACCAGATCAAAGGCTGCAGCTGTCCTCATGATTCGTTTCCCCCCTTCTGTATCTTTCAAATATATTCTCCTGCCCTATTGGACATTCTTATTCATTTTCAAGATTTTGTTTCTCTTTTTATATATATTTTTTATTTTAAAGAGAAAAAAGTAAAAATAAGAACTAAACAGTTTCAGAACAGATTAGTAGAAGAGTTACAATAATTAATACTTTCCATATGGCTGTCTTCGTAGCAGTTATTCGGAATACAATATGTAGGTATGATACCTTGTCCAAACAGTATTAGCACAAACTTTCTTTTCAATGAACTAAGAAAACTAGCTGTATAACTTTCTTCAATATCTTGCTTACAAATGTGGTTCTTTTTCCCTTCCTTCCTTCCTTCTTTTCCCCTTTCCCTCATCACAGTTTATCTTTTCTTTTGAACAGTTTCTTCCCAATTCACAGTATGTATTGTATATTTATATTCTCATTCAGTTTCTCACACTAGTGAGACGTTGTGATGTTTGTACACATGCGTCTGATTTATTTCACTTACGAGTATTGTCTCAAGTTGCATCCACTTACCTATAAAAGTCTCCAGTTTATCCTTCTTTATAGCTGAATAGTAGTACTCTACTATATTAAAAAAATCTTTTTTATCCATTCCTTAGTTGATAGACATCTGCGTAGCTTCCAAGATTTAGCTATTACAAATCATGCAGCTGTAAACACGGGTGCACACATATCACTGTGGTGTGATGTTTTTAATTTTTCTGGAAAGATACCCAGAAGGGAATAGATAGGTTAAAAGGGAACTTTAATCCTAGTTTTTTAAAAATGTATTTAGTACACAGTCTACAGCCTCTCTCACTATATAAATCAGACTCATAGTGATCCTTCTGATTTCAGCCTCCCAAGAGCTGGGGTTACAGGCACGTACAACCATTCCCAGTCTTAGTCTCTGTCTCAGTGTAGCTGGGAGGAAGGGCCAGCATGGCATGCCAGGGATCGAACCCCGGTCCCTATGCCTACCTAAGCAGGCTCTTTAATCCTAAATTGGGTTTTTTTTTTAATGTATTTAATACAGGGTCTCACTACATAGATCAGACTCATAGTGATGCTCCTGTTTTCAACCTTCCAAGAGCTGGGATAACAGGCACATGCCACCATGCCCGCCATGCCCCAGGGCAGGGCTGGCACAGCATACCAGGGATTGAACCCAAGCCTCTGTGCTCTGCCTAAGCAGGTGCTTTAGTCTGCTGAGCTATCTGGCTGGACCTAATCCTAGTTTTTAAAGGAATCTTTACATTGATTTCCATAGTGGCTGTACAGACTACTTTCCCATCAACAATGAAAAAAAGTTCCTTTTTCCTCACAGCGCCCCCCCCCCCCAGCATTTGGTAGCTGGGTTGTGGTGTTTTTGTTTTGTTTTATTTTGTTTTCACGGAAGCCATTATTTCTTGGGTGAAATGGAATCTCGTTGTTTTAATTTACCTTTCTCAAATGACTAATGATGGTAAACATTTTTTCATATGATTATTTGCCTTTTTTGTCTGAGAAGTTTGTATTCATCTTAAATATTCATTTTTGGATTGGGTTTTTGAATTTGAAGTGTCTGAGTTTTTTCAGTTTTTTATATGTTCTAAAATATAAAGTCCTTTGAGAATTAACTGTCTATAATTTTTTATCACTCTGGGTTATCTTTTCACTCTGTTGGTAATCTCTTTTGTTGTACAAAAGCTTTTTGATTAGATGCGATCAAGTTTGTTTATTTTCTATAATACGTCTTACAATCTGGATTTTGTTCCTAAGTCTCTGCCTACACCTATGTCTTTGAGATTTCTCCCTATTTTTCTCTTCCAGTAAATTTAATGTTCCTATTTTAATATTTAGATGTTTGATCCATTGTCAATTTAGTTTACTGCATGATGATAGATAGATATAGGTCTAGTTTTAGTCCTTGACATGTGGAAATCCAGTTTTTCCAGCACCATTTATAAAAGAAGTACTTTTCTTCCAGTGAACATGTTTAGCCCTTTTGTCAAAGATAGGGTGCTTGAGTGTTTGGGAGATTGTTTCTGCATCTTCTATTCTGTTCCACTGATTCTCAGGCCTGTTTATTTTGTTGTTGTTGTTTTGTTATATTTTGCTTTGTTTTGTTTTGTTTCATTTGTTTGTTTTGCCAATACCATGCTGATTTAGATAAGTAGCTTTGCTGTATAATTTTGCTGTAACAAATTCTAACATAGTTCTAGAAATATTAGACAGAACAATTAGACAAGCGAAAAAAAGAATAAAGATTAAAAAGTAAGAAGTTAAATTATCATTATTTGCATATAGCTGATGCTCTACAGAGAAGACCCCAAAAGCTCCATCAATAAACGTGTAGATTTTTGCTGTAACAATTCTAGGCAACAAAGGCAGGTCAGGTAGCATCCCGACTTGTGAGGCTAACCGACTCGCCTTTGTTGCCTAGAATTGTTTTTTCTATTCTAGGTCTCTTCTAGTTCCAAATGAATTTTAAGAGTATTTTCTCTATATCTGTGAAATATGGTAATAATATTTTGATTGAGACCGTATTAAATCTGTATGTCACTTATGGGAGTATGACCATTTTCACTGTGTTAGTTCTTCTTATCCACAAACACGAGATATCTTTTCATTTTCTGATATCCTCTTTGATCTCCTGTTTTTAGGGTGCTATAATTTTCACTGTACAGATCTTTTACCTCCTTTGTTAGACTGATTCCTAAATACTTCACTTTTTAGGTGCTATTGTGTAAAATGTGCTTTCCCTAACTTCTCCGTCTGTGAGTTTGTCACTTGTCTACAAGAATGCTATTGATTTTTGTTTACTTTGTATCTGACTATACAGCTGTTTGGATATTAAATCTACAAGTTTTTTGATGGAGCTTCTGGGATCTTCTATATACAGCATGATGTTATATGCAAATAATGATAATTTAACTTCTTACTTTTTCATCTTTATTCTTTTTTCTTCTTGTCTACTTATTCTAATATTTCTAGAACTATGCTGAATAGGAGTTATGATAATGGACATGCTATTCTTCTTTCTGATTTTAGAGTGAAAGCTTTCAGGTTTTGACCATTTAATATGATGTTAGCTAGGGTTTGTCACTGATGGCTTTTATAAGAGTGACATAAATACCATTTATTGTAGTATTCTATAGAGTTTTATAATGAATGGATATTGGATGAATGCTTTTTCTGCATCTATTGAGCTAATCATGTGATTTTTTTCTTTGGTTCTGTTCATATGCATATTGCATTTATTTATTTGTATATATTGTGTCATTCCTGCATCCCTGGGATGAATCTTACTCGGTCATGATGTGGAATGTTTTTGTTGATTTGCTGCAGTCCGGTGGCCAGTATCATATTAAGAATTTTTCAACTATGTTAATTAGAGAGATTTGTCTGTAGTTTTCCTTTTTGGTTGTGTACTTCTCTGGTTTTGGAATCAGGGTAATACTTAATTCCAGTATTGATTTTGGAATTATTGCTTCCCTTTCAATTTCTTTAAAGAGTTTCAGCATTGGTGTCATTAGTTGTTCTCTAAATTTCTTTTGGATTCAACATTGCACCCATTTGCCTGGGCTTTTCTTTCTTGGTAAAATTTTCTTTCTTTTTTTTACGTACCAGGGAATGAACTCAAGATCTTGTGCTTACCAGACAGGTGCTTATACTACAGAGCTATCTCTCTGGACTTTCTGCTTCTTTTGTGTTTTCCATCTTATAATCTACATTCTGATAGTAGGTATTGATGATCTCCTGGATCTCTTTGAGGTCTGTCATGATGTCCCCTTTTCATTCCTAATTGCTTGAATTTGTGTTTTTTCTTTCCTTTTTTTAAAGAGGTTGACTAATGGTTTATCAATTTATTTATTCTTTCAAAGAACCGACTTTTTGATTCATTGATTCTTTGAGTTTTTTTAAACTTTATTTTATTTTGAAGAGTGAAAACACAAGCAAAAACAAATAGCAGAAACAAAGACAGAAACAGGGTAACATACAACAATACACATGTTACAGATTTTCAAAACAAGAAGAGCTTATTAGCAATGGTTGTTACATTATCTATTCTTATCATCAAATCTGTTGCTCAGATTAACAGATATGGTTTTGCAAGATTAGACAGATATTTGAATATTACTGTTTGCTTTCAAGAAATCTTAATTTTTTCTTGTCTTTTTTTACTTTTTAAAAATTTGTTTTAAATGGAGTATAATAATATTGATAAAACATTAGAAGTGATACACATTTAGAAGACCAAGATGAGATGCATTCAAGGATAGTTTTTGTATTATACATTTATGTCCTCGATGTAGTTGTTTAGATCACAGATATCAGCGTACAGAGTTAGTCATGGTGAAAATTCCAAACATTAATTGCTATTTTCAAAAGAACAATTGGAACTATTAATACAATCATCTCAGCCATCCTGTATATATGCTTGCATGTCCACCCCCTTCTTTTGTAATTTTTTTTCCAGAACCGGGGGTTGAACTCAGGCCCTTGCGCTTACCAGGCAAGTGCTTATTCTACTGAGCCATCTCCCTGGTCCCTACTCTCCTTTTTTTCCTATCTTTTCTCCTTTCTTTCATCTTCATTGTTTAATCCTTAAATTCAGTTTCTTTCCATTTTACTATATCTATTATACATTTCAGGTTTTATTTCTTCTCTCAGGTGCTTACACTAGGGAGACAATATGATACTTAAACATGTGGATCTGATTTATTTCATTTATGAATATAACCTCTAGTTACACCTGCTTACCTATAAAGGCTTCGAGTCTGTCTTTTTATAGTTGAGTAGCACTCCATTGTATAAAAATACCACACTTTTTCATCCATCCCTTAGGTGATGAGAATTTTAATTGATTCCAAGATTTGGCTCTGACAAATTGTGTTGCTATAAATATAGGTGCACATATACCATTATGGTATGAAGTTTTCAGTTCTTTTGGGAAAATAACCAGAAGGGGAATAGCTAGATTGAATGGGATTTCCAGTCCTAGTTTTTTGAGGAGTCTTCATATTGATTTCCATAGTGGTTGTACCAGTCTACATTCTCCTCAGCAGTGGAGAAGAGTTCCTCTTTCCCCACAGCCTCTCCAGCATGCTTTGTATTATTTTCTTAGTTTTTAATGCAATAATTTCTGTTCTTAAGTATTTATAATTTCTTCTCTCATACAAGTTTTGGATTTGATTTTTTTTCTTCTTTTTCTAGAAATTTGAGGTTCAACATTAGATTGTTTATTTGAGCTCATTGTTTTACTGATGAGTAAATGATGTAAATCAGTTTTACTGATTTCATTGCTATAAATTTACCTTGTAGGACTGCTTTCATTGCACTCTATAAGTTTCAATATGGTATATTGTCATTATTGTTTAATTGTGTGTACTGTTTAATTTCATCTTTAATTTCCTTTGTCATCCATTGGTTGTTCAGAATGATGTTGTTTAATTTCCATGTTTTAAAGTAGTTTTTGTGATTTCCTGCTATTGATTTTGTTTCATTGCACTATGGTCAGATAGTATGCACAGGATTATTTCAATTCCTCTACATTTGTTTAAGCATGCTTGTCAGCTCATAAATGGTCTATTTTGGAGAACGTCTCATGGAAAGCTGAGAAGAATGTAGATTCTAATGTTTTGGAGTAGCATATTTGGCCACCATCTTTGAAGTCCATTTGTTCAGCGATTGGGTTTAATTCTAAATTTCTTTGCTGATTTTTTTGTCTACTTGATCTATCTGTTTGTAAGAGTAGGAAAGTAAGGTCCCACACTACAATTGTGTTAGTGCTAATTTGTTTTTTTATATCTGTTTATATTTGTTTTATGTAGTTAGGTGAACCCGTGTTTGGTATATAAATATTTATGATTGTTTTCTTTTATTCTTAGATTTTTCCCTTAACAAGTATGTAGTGTTTCTATTTGTCTCTTTTTATCAGTTTTGGCTTAAAGTTTTCATTGTTTTTAAATAAAAAGCTACCCCTGCTTTTTCTTGAGTTCCTGAGGCATGGAGAATTGTTTTCCATCCTTTGACTTGTAGTCTTTTTAAGTTAAATATGTTTCTTGAATGCAGCATATTGTTGGATCTAACTCCTTGATCCATCATGTCCATCTGTTTGTTTTGGTTGGTGAACTGAGACAATTTATGTTGATGGTTATAACTGATCTATACTGGCTTTTCTTTTTCGTGTTGTTTTCCTGTTGTTTGTTCCTTGTCTTTCTCCTCTGTTTAATTTCTTGCCCTATTTGGTGGCTTTTTTCTACTGGCGTTCATGTGTTTGTGATTTTCACTTTCTCTTTCTAATGTGTCCTGAAAAGCATTCTGAAGAGCTAGTTTACAAGTCATAAATTTCTTGAGTTAGTCTTTGTCATGGAAGTACCTAATTTTCCCATCAATTTTTAAAGATAATTTCTGGAGTAAATCAATCTGTGCCAAAGATTATTTTCCTTTAGCCCTTAAAATACCTCACTCCAAGATCTCCTTGATTTGAGAATTACTGTTGAGCAGTCTGCTGTCATTCTGATGGGCTTTCTATTATAGGTAATATGTTTCTTTTCCATAACTGATTTGATATCTTGCTCTTGTGCTGAATTTCTGAAATCTTATTATATGCATTGGTGTAGATTGATATTTTTTCATGGCTATTTGGAACACTTTATGCTTCATTTATTTGTAATCAAATTATTTATTGATATTTGGGAATTTTCCTGCCATTGTTTCTGTGAAGAGGCAATGTCTTCAGCTTTTTCTTTTTCTTTCTTTTTTTCTTTGTGTTTTAGGGAAGGGTCTATAGGTGTTCAGTGTCTCACTACTAGATCAGACTCATAGTGATCCACCTGTTTACAGCCTCCCAAGAGCTGGGATTACAGGCACATGCCAACACACCCAGTCTCAACTGCCGTCTCTGTATACCCCAGAGGTGGCATTGGCACGGTAGGCCCAGTGATCAAACCCAAGGCCCCTGCACTTGCTTGAAGGTGCTTTAATCTGCTGAGCTATTTGGCCAGCCCTAGTCACCAGCTTTCTCACTGCTTCCAAAAATCTTATATTGCTTTTCTTTACTTCATCTTGTAGTTATTGAAGAGAGAGAGAGAGAGAGAGAGAGAGAGAGAGAGAGAGAGAGAGAGAGAGTCTGTGTGTGGTATCTCTTGCTATTTTTAAGATATATTTCTTATACTGATTACTAGTTGTATTTTTGTCATCTAGATCTGATATTCTATTCTTATCTTCATTCAATCTGCTGCAAATACTTTTAATGGAGTTTTTAATATCCTGCGTTTCTGTTTAGATCGGTTTTAGTGATTCCATTTCTTGTCTGCATTTGACATACATGCTTTCCATTGTTTTCTTGACCTTCTTTATTTGTTTATCTGTGTCTGCTTTAATGTCTTTTTTTAAAGGGCAGGGGGTTCTTTTCATCTTAAAGGTTACTTTTTCTGTGTCATCTTCCATTTGTTTTTTGACTTCTGCTTCTATCATTTCAAAGAGTTGCATTTGTTTGCTTCCAGTTTCCTCTGTTTGTGCTCTGGGCTTTTCCAGGAGAGGGTGGGTGTTTAGGATTACATTTTGGTGCTTCATGTTGTCATTTTCTATTTTATTTTATTTTCTGTGTCGATGTTTGTAGATTTCTTATGTTAGATTGCCTTATCACTAGTGTCAAGGCTCTCCTGGGAGGTGTCAGTTCCTCTGGATGTCTTCTTGATGTAGAGAGTTCTTGGTCTTTATGTCTACTCCAAGAACTTATCTTCCCAACATATTAAGACTGAGGAATTGCTAACTATTTGACTTAGGGCCCATTCTTGCAATGATGGTTATGATCCCTTACATTCCCTTTGTTGTCATACAGTGGAGGGAGACTGGTTACAGTATGTATGTCATCCTGGTAAAGTAGTTCAGTTGGGAATAACAAAGACTCAAGTATAGCCTGGCTACTGACAAATTGTAGTAACTATTAGCCTGATGTTCATAACCACAGGAGGAAGGTTTACATAAATATAACATAATCCAGCTTATACCAGAAACTTATATCCAATAATTTTCCACTCAGTAGAATGATTTTACCCTGTTATGGGGGTATTCATGAGGATAGAATAGGATGAAAATGAATGAGATTAAATATAATAGGAGCAAGGATGGCAGATAATGGATGATCATCTGGGCTTTGGGTAATTGTAGGCCATAGGAAGGAAGGATTGGAGGATAAGACCTAGGAGTTTTGAAGTAAACCAGAAAGAGAAGAGATAATGCTTACTCACATGGAAGTATCATAAAGTCATAGGAGATATTTGATTAAAGAGAGGAAGAGGATGAGTAACATAAAACAAAAATAAAGATTAGAGACCTAAGTTATAAACAAAAAAAGAAATAGGAAAAGAAAAACAGTAAACAAAAATATACTCACATATTGAAAAGACAACAACACCCAAAAATAAAAATAAAACCAGCCAAAACAGAACAGAGACGAACAAGATAAGGTAAGAAAAGAAAAAAGAAACAAACAATAAAAGCAAACAAAGTGAAAAACAAACAAAACACTAATCTGTCAAATACCAGAAGGGAAAGCAATCAGCAAGAGAAAAATAAAAGTAGTAAAATTCCTCTAGTGTCTGTAGTTCTGTGATAGGTCTGAATCAGATCCCAGAAATGTATACTCTGGCCAAGATTGCAGGTGGATTTTTGCTGGGTTTGGATCTGATCTTTGTCTCTAAATTTGGGAGCTGGGAATAGTTTCCTGTAGCTCCTCAATCATTTAAGGGGAAAAAAGAGAGAAAGAAAATATAAGAAAAGAGAAGGAGATGCTCTACCCACCTGCGTCTATTCCTCATGTCTTTGTCCTGAAACATGACACTGGTCCTCTTAACTTATCACTTGTTGGCTCATACTGTTAATGTTGCATGAAATATGTCCACACCTCCAGTTTTCCCTGTCCATCTTGTGTGCCTTAGCCTGGATTTTACTGTGTCTTTGATGTTCCTGCAGGTCTCTGGGCCATGAGTCCCACCCATGGAGGAAGAAAAGGGCAGATTTCAAACTTCTCTTGCGAGCTGCACAGTCCCAGATCACTGGAAGAAAGTAAAAGCCAAACTCAGACGTACCACCAGGCAGTGCCAACCCAGATCAATGCAAGAAGGCAGGAGCTGTTCTCTGACTCTTCTTGCCAGCTGAACACTCCCAGGGCAATGGAGGAAGGTCTTGTTTCTTGGGCATTAAATTTCAACTGAGTCTCTGAATTGATCACCTGTTCAATCACAAGCATCTTTAACTTTTCTGCCACAGATAAGTATCACTGAGGGTCTATTAAAGCAGATATTTGCTCTTGGTCAGACATGCTGCTGGTGATGGTTTCCATGGAGCAGACCATGGTATGGATTCCAAAATCCTGGCTGGCAACAGGACTCAAGCCAACAAATTGCATCCAGCAGGGGAACTGTCATTCTCTCTCATCTCTTTGGGGAGATTTTGTGGCAAAAGAAATTCATAGTTCTGTCTTTTCCAGACCAGGTTAATGTAGCTCTGTTGATGTGGAAGCAGGCTTTCTGGTTTTAAATGACATCTTGGGGACTGGCTCAAGAATGCACCAGCTTTTTTCTGAACATACCAAGTGTTCCCAAGCCGGTAGTCTGGCAGCCTCAGAGGCCATTTACAGATAACCCAGTGCGTCTGGGTAAGAACGCTCTCTCCAGTTCACAAAGTGCAATTCTTGCTTTCTCTCTATCTGTTCAGTCTGCTGACAAATTACTTATTGTATTAGGCTTTGAGAGCAACTGGTCCTTGGTGTAAGAAGGCTCTCTCCATAACAGGCTGAGCAGCAAGATCTTGTACAAACAGCTGCTGAGTCTCCGTGCGGCTGCTCAGCGTGAGCCATTTGTGCCCTCATTCCTAATGATCTCAATGTGTCTGAGACTCAAAATTTTTGATAAAGGTGAAGATCATGAGAGGAAGGAATTTGTTGATCTTTTGAATAAATGGTGTTGGATAGTTGGTAATCCACAAGTAAAGGAGGGTGAACCACAGGCAAAACTGTTACCTCAAACAGTTGAACTGGACCACAGATTTGAAGATGAAATGTAACACTCTAAAACTACTACAGGATGACAAAATGGAAAATATTCAGCATCTAGAGTTAGATAAAAACAATATTATATAAAAATACAGTGAATAAATACATCTATAAATTGGACTTTATTTAAATTTGAAATGCTTGTTCTGTGACATGCCCACCCAAAGGATATAAAGATGAGCAACAGTCTGGGGAAAAAATGTTTGCAAACCACACATCTAACAAAAGATACACATTTAGAACACTTAAAGATTTGGAAGAAAGGATTCTCAAAACCTAATGGCAAAAAATTGTTCAAGTCAAAAATAAGCAAAAAATAAAAAGAGACATTTCAAAGAGACTATACAGATGGCAAATAAGCATATGTCAAATCAGTTAATATCATTAACCTTTAAAGAAATGTGAAGTAAAGCTATGATAAGATAGCACTATATACCTGTCAGAGCAGAGAAAGTAAAAAAAAAAAATGATATCAATACCACATGCTGGGAAGGATGTAGAGAAACTTCATCTTTCATACACTGCTGAGAGAAATGTATAAAGTGCATAATTAGGAAGTTCTTAAACTGAAGATAATACTTACCATACAACGCAGCAATAGCACTGCTGGTGGACATTTATCTTAGATAAGTGAAATTATGCCCATATGAACACCTGTACATGAATTTTTATATAAACTTTATCTGCACCAGCTCTGAGCTGAAAATATGAAAATGTTCCTCAAGAGATGAAGAGGGACTTTAGTTGGGCCAAGGAGATATCGCAGAGGCTTAAGTACCTTCCTGGAAAGTGCAAGGTCCTCAGTTTGATTCCTAGTACCAAAGAGGGGTAGGGGGGACAGTTCAGCAAATTGTAATGAATCCAAATCGTGATTCTGTAAGTCGAGGGAGGTCCTTCTGTGGATGGAGCAATTTGGCATAACATGAAACTAAGCACACACATTGTACTGTTGTCGATATCTGGTGGTGCTACTCTCCTAGAGTTATGCAACATGTAACCACCAGGGAGACCTGAGTGAAGGATACACGGGCTTTTTTGGTACTATCTGGCATCTTCCAGCAGATTCATATTATCTAAAACTAAGAACTGCTGGGTATGGTGGCACATGACCATAATCCCAATAAACCAGGAAGCAGAGGCAAGATTATGAATTAGAGCCCATTTTGAGCAATTCAGCAACTTAGTGAAAACCCATCTCAAAAAATAAAAAGTACTGGGGATCTAGCTCAGCATAAAGACCCTTGGTTCAATTCCTAGTACAAAAATCAATAGTAAATAAATAAATCATTTATTAAAAAAATTTTTTAAAGGAAAGAATCTCAATTCTAGGCTTTAGCTAACCTGAAATCATGAGAAACACTGAAAAAGGGCAAGAATACATCAGGAACATGTGACTATTTCTCTTGCATTCTCACAAAATCAGGGAGTCAAAATTCAAGAATTCTGCTTGGAGTCACACAAATTCTGAAAACAGTTATGACTCATTCCAATAATAATAGAATATGTTGAGTTTTGATTTATGGAATTGTTGCATCTAGCTTTTGTTTTCATCACTGTGAGCTGCAGGCTTGAGCTCTAGCACAGCCATGGGCCCCTCTGGCATTGCCAAGTTCATAGCACTGGTATGGCCTCTGAGGGATGAAACCTGGCCAGGGAAAGCTGCATCTCCAGCAGGGCTAGATGGAGCTGTGGGCCAGCCTGCAAGCCACATGGATCTCAGCTACACAGCAGCCAGGTCCTTGGAGGCTGGCCTCTCCGGAGAGTGAGGGAAATGAAGAAAATTACATCTGCAGGATTCTAGTCTGGAAAAGTAGCACCCATGGCTGACAGGAGTCTTGGAGCAGGAGTAGAGGGGAGAGGGAAGGTGACTAATTGCCCCCAGTGCAAGAAAATTTAACACCACCAAGTGGCCTGGCTCCCTGAGTCATCAAGGACTCCATGTGGGAATGGATTTCAGAGTGTTCAATCAGGGATAGAATTCCTTGAGAATACTAAGAAGGAACTGAGGGCTGCCCCCTTCTTTTCTTCCTTCCTTTCTTCCTTCCTTCCTTTCTTTATTCTTTCCTTCCTTCCTTCTTTCCTTCCTTTTTTATTCTTTCCTTCCTTCCTTTCTTGCTTCATTCCTCTCTTCCTCCTTCCCTTCATTCTTTCCTTTTCTTCCCCCTTCCCTTTCTTTCTCTTTTCCTTCCTTTCTTCTTTCCATCCTTCCTTCCCCACTTCCTTCATTCTTTCCTTCTTTTCTTTCTTCCTTCCATGCCTTTCATTCATTAACACTGACTCTTCCCAGTCAGAGAGGACTGTAAGATGCAGATACAGGAGCCAAACACTGGCCTCTGGAGGTGGGATCCTAACACTTGACTCCCCCCAAGAGAAGAAGCAGAATCCTGAGGGACCTGGAGTGTCCCAGGCTGGTTTTCTACATTGCTAACATACAAGTGTGGTTAGTGGCAATGACACAGGGAAGTAATTCTGGCACTAAAATCAGGTGAGGCTTCTAGGTCAGTTATAGTCTCAGAATATGACTCCTCATCTCCTGCCTTTCTCGTAAATACTTGAACCTTTACATTGCTATTGGATTGAAAGTTTGTCTGTAAACTTGCAGTATGGCTTGTATATTCCATTCCTTTACCCCTCCACACTAAGGCCCTGGGTTAGCTTATACCCACAGTCTTGAGGTGGTTCTCCTTTTTGGAGGCTCTAGATGAGAATACTTATTTTCCTGCCTCTTTTAAATCCTACGGGCCTCTGTGGACTTTGGCCTATGATGGCCTATTTGAACGCCAAAGCCAGAGAAGGGGCACATCCCCATCTCCTTTGCTGGGTCCTTGGTCACATCTTTCCTGATGGTGGCCCTCCTGCTTCTCTCTTAGTAAAATGCTTTTGTTTACATAGACCCACCCCACCAATTCCAGAACATCTTCCCATCGCTAAAAACTTGATTACCACGCCCATAAAGTCTGCTCTTCCATGTAAGGCAACACATTCCTAAATTCCAGAGATTATACCAGGGGTATCCTTGAGGAATCACCATTCATTTACTGCAAGTCTTCATTAAAACAGGTTGTGATGAATTAATAAATACCTGGGTGAGGGGATAAAGGAGTGTTTGCAATCAATAACATAACATTTATATAATTTCTCCCTGAACATGATACAAAAGAGCTTTAAAATCAATTGTTTTCCCATATATTATTAATCACTGATCAAAAACATGATAGAGATAACCACAGTAGTAACAAAATGTCACATAATCATCAATTAATAAAAAAATTATTAATACAAATTAATAAGGAATATATATAATTCACAATAAGAAATAATTTAAACATTAAGGAAGGACATAACACTTCAGTCTATACATAGATTCTCTTATTTCTAGATGGGAAGATTCAACATGATAAAGATATGCATTTTCTCTTCAAATTAAAATGTTCAGTGCAATAGAAGTATTTGAAACAGGGCTTTAAAAATGGTTTCAAGGAGTGTGCGGAGAGCTTCCTGCTAACCTGCATCTGCGGGACCAGTCCCAGCCCAGGCGCAGCCTGGGCGGGACCCTCTCCCACCCCCTTGGGCTGCCCCCCACCACTCCGCAGTACCTCCCGCCCCCCGCCCGCAGAGTAGCAATTTCTGCCGAGTTCCGGGAGCCCCCAGACCCAGTCCTAGCCCACGTCCGGTGAGTGTGCAGAGAGCTTCCTGCTACCCTGCGCCTGCGGGACCAGTCCCAGCCCAGGCGCAGCGTGGGCCAGACCCTCTCCCACCCCCTTGGGCCCCCCCCCACCACTCTGCAGTACCTCCCCTACCCCACCCGCCGAGTAGGAATTTTTACCGCGTCCAGGAACCCCCAGACACAGTCCTAGCCCAGGTCCAGTGAGAGTGTGGGAGAGCTTCCTCTTCCCCCTACTACACCTTGTCCCTTCCAGGCACAGCTCAGGCCTGGTATACACACCTGGGGTGTAATCCTGCAGCTGCAATCCCTGCAGAGAGTGTAGAGGATAGATCCAACCAGATAGTCCAGGAGCAGAACAGCTCACCACAGGGACACAACAGGTTCACCCTCAAGGGCAGCAGTGGGAAGGAGCTGAGCACAGCAGCCAGACCCAAGACAGACACAGCTAGATAAGTCCAAACTTTGTAGAGCTGCACCTGAACTTCAGTACGTGCGGAGGTTATAACTACAGCAAAGATCTACAACAAAGG